>NC_064615.1:1177211427-1177515364 GCF_023898315.1 Schistocerca nitens | reverse complement strand
CAGGATTTGGTGAATGGAATGAACAGTTTAATGAGTACGGAACATCGGTTGAGAATAAATGATATATGAAGGAAAGGAGAAGCAGCAAAAATTATAACAATGAAAAACTTAACATCAGGATCGGTGATCACAAAGTAGATTAAGTTAAGGAAAGCTACCTAGGCAGCTAAATAACCCATGACGGACGGAACAAAGAGGACATCAAAAGCAGACAAGCATTGACAGAAAGGCCATTCCAGATCAAGGGAAATCTGTTGGTATCAAACATAGATCTTAATTTGAGGAAGAAATTTATGAAAATGTACGATTGGAGGACAGCATTATATGGTAGTGAAACGTGGGCTGTAGGAAAATCGGAGCAGAAGAGAATCTAAGCATATGAGCTGTGGTGCTATGTCGAAAATTAGATAGACTGATAAAGAGAGGAGGTTCTGTGTAGAATTGGCGAGGAAAGGTATAAAGGGAAAACACTTTGAAGAAGGGACGGGATGCTAGGGCATCTGTTATGACATAACGAAATAATTTGCGTGGTAGCAGAGGGAGCTGTGGAGGTCAAAAACTGTAGAGGAAGACGGAGATCGGAATAAGTAGAGCAAATAATTGGAAACGTTTGTTGCAATTTCTACTCTTAGAGGAAGCGGTTTGTACAGGAGGCGAATTCGTGGTGGGCAACATTAGCTTGTCAGCACTTCCATTACTACAAAGCTAAAAGAAAGTTCTTGGGTGAAGGGTAATTTATTTAAAGAATGGTGTTTTAGTGCATTTGTTCCTGGTGTTAAAAATGCTTGAGATCAAAAAATCTACCACACCGTGCAGTTATACTGTTAGATAACGCCCCAACCATCCCCTCGCAGTCTGAGCTTTTACAGGGTGACAAAAGCTGTGTTCTTTCCCCCTCCCGCTACCCTCGAATTGACTTCAAGGAGCCAAAAAATGGACCAGGATGTTACTGGCTGGTTCTAGTGATGTTACTGGAGGAAATCGTCAGCGTTTTGTTGGAGTAAACTGAAGAATGTTGTGATCCTCCTGAAGAAATTAAAACACATGTACAAAAGATTCAATTTACGCAGTTGCTAAAGTTTTTTTACAAAACTCGCGGGAAAAGGTTCCTCCTAGAATAAACCAAGAGCTAGAAACTAGTAAGTCTGACAATACAGATTTAGTCACGGATTTGCAAACATTTCGTAATGATATCCAGCCTGCTGATGTAGAGGTTTGGCTAGCGGAAGGTAAAGCCACTGTTGTCACTAATGAATAATATGAAGATGGTCAAATCATCGATTGACCAAGAGAAGTCAGATGATAAGAGCAGGAAGAAGATGAAAAAAATCGGCCAGTCTGCAGCAAAAGATGCCTTCGTGACTGCCCTCAAATATTTGGAACAATGGCCACGCAAATTAAGGTTTAAGAAACAGAAAAACAGTTTATACTTTCTAACATAGTTTTTCAGTATCTACATTTTTTGTTTTCCTTTCTCTTTATTCGAATATGTATAAATTTTGAACTCTGTCAATGACTTGTTTCATTCTCCTCCGATTATACGACATTTTTAGCATTCCGACCACTGCCCGGTCACAACAGTGACGCTTAATCGAAGTTCTTCTGTAGTTCAAAAATCTCGCTTCTTTGTGCGATGTAACTGTCGCAGGATAAAAGTAACGTGTAGGTCTTAAGTTTACTGCATTTGATGATGACTGCATGGAAGTACAGTGAAACAGGCTAAGGGTTGTATCTGATCTAAATAATGATGTCGCTGGTATGTGTGGATTCCAATTGTATTTATTATAAACATATTCAGTCAAAGAAAATAGCAAATTAATGTATACTGTTACGTAAGCATGCATACACAATAAATCCTGTCATTTCCATTAATTGAAAGTCCATCTTCTAACCCTTTATAAGTCAAGTGTACGGATTACTAACATATCAAAAGACAATTTAACCACTCGTGAGCTGATAATATAACTTGGTTTGCTCGGGATGACCGAACTTAACCGTGCACTTTCTAACGCCATGCCATCAAACAGTACTGTGTACAATAAAACGTTTTCTGGTTTCCAAAGCCGCCTCAAGTGATTAAAATTACAAGGCGTTGCCGGCCAAGCGCTCCTTGGTCATTGTTGAGTGGTATGACGGCCAGTGGGCTGCTCGTACGCCCCTTACACACTTGTTGCCGTGACGTCACCGGTACTCGCGGCATCGCCGTATGTGGCCGTACGCTGACTCGATATTCGATGTGCAGCTTCAGCTGCGTAACTGCTGGTCCCACACCGTGCTGAGCTGCAGGCCACCTTCTCTAGGGTGTTATCGGTGATTTCGGTTTCAACGGCTTCTTTAATTACACAGTCCCAGAAGCCGTTAGTCCGAGCCACCATTGATGTTTCATCAAATTTTATCAGGTGACCATTTTCTAAAGCGCGCTCCACTAAAGCAAATTTCTCGTGGCTGTGTAGTCGATAAAACCTCTCATACATCTTGCTTCGTATTGTCTGCCAGAAGTAAGACTGGCCATAGTCGCAAGGTATCTCCTAGACTCCAGGTGTTATGTGACCTGCTGCGTCTTTAACTGGTCTCAGTAACTGACGGATTTCCCTCGGAGACCTGAAAGTCCATTTGATGTTTTGGCTTTTCTGCAGGCGGCTCATCTTGCCCGACACGGAGCCACAGAACGCACTATGGAACAATGGAAAAAGGAGCATGAGTGGCTTTATCGCCAAAGCTTCCCCGAGAACTCTGATTTAGCCGAGCATGCTTTAGAAAACGGTGACTCGATAAAATTTGACGGAACATGCGTCATGGTTCGCACTAACGGCTTCTGGAAGAGTGTAATTAAAGAAGCCGTTGAAATAAAATCATCTCTAACACTCTAAATAGAGACGGTGACCTGCATCTCAGCACGGCTTGGGAACATCGAATACGGAGTTATGCCCATATACAGCCGTGCCGCGACTACCAGCTACTTCACAGGCGGCAGCTGGTGTATATAAGGAGCGTACCAACCAGCCAGCTGGAAGAAATACTTCTTAACAATGGCCAAGGAGAGCTTGGTCGAAATCTCGTGTAATTTTAATCACTTGACACGGCTGGAAATCCGAGAATTTTTCATTCAGTGTTATCACTGCGAGACGGTGTTGCATTAGCATTGTACAGGCTGTTCCCGTAAGAGCGTGCAAAAATGTAACAGGACGTAGAGAGTGCTCCACTGAACAATTTGAGGCAGGGAACCTGGGGTCGGAGAAGACAGCTGAAGGAGATATGGAAGTAAACTTGTCTGCCGCTTTGTCTAGCGTCGCTGCCGGCCGTGGTGGCCGAGCGGTTCTAGGCGCTGTTCAAATGGCTCTGAGCACTATGCGACTTAACTTCTGAGGTCATCAGTCGCCTATAACTTAGAACTAATTAAACCTAACTAACCTAAGGACATCACACACATCCATGCCCGAGGCAGGATTCGAACCTGCGACCGTAGCGGTCGCTCGGCTCCTGACTGTAGCGCCTAGAACCGCCCGGCCACTCACGGCTGGCGCTACAGTCTGGAACCGCGCGACCGCTACGGTCGCAGGTTCGAATCCTGTCTCGGGCATGGGTGTTAGGTTTAAGTAGTTCTAAGTTCTAGGGGACTGATGACCTCAGCAGTTAAGTCCCATAGTGCTCAGAGCCATTTCAACCATTCTGAACGTCACTGTTTTTCAGCTTATTTAGAACTAACATACGCACAAGTTTGCACGTACTGTGCTGCTTATTTGCATGTACGTTATTTCCTGCAAGGAAACAAGGAATTGCCAGAACTGTATCCGCCTGTGATGTGATTCGAAACACACCACAGACATTTGTCGGGGTACGTCAGAATCTTTTCCGCCTATGTCATGTTTGCATTGAGGTCGATGGCCGTCAGTTTCGTCACATTTTGTAAGATACAGTACAAATAGTACATTCATCGTGTCAGTGACGGTATTTACAGTTAACTGTAATTAATGTAAATAAGGAAGTACACAGTAATGTGAATTTATTCCTATTATCTCCTCAAGCTGGCTTCTGCGTCCCCAGGTTCCCTGCCTCAAACTGTTCAATGTTCTATGATCAACAGGTAAAATGTAATAATGTAATCGTAGTCATCACTCTTCCGAACGGTTTGATGAGGCTGAAAAATTCCTTTCGTGTTCCATCCTCTCCTGTAACAACCTACATCCTCAATTATGTGTTTAACCTTGCCGTAGTTGGGCGCGACTGACAGTCCGTACATATGTATTTCTCTCTTTCTTTTCCGTCTCTCTAGACGTAAGAATCACATGACCCATGTACCTTCCAGCAATCAATACGCTCAATCAATTACTTTGTTTCATTTGGATTAGAACGGCTGTGGTGGAACACTCCACAGTTGCGGACTGACAGACCCACGCAAGCAGCGGTATTCAATATGATTTGCAGTGTTGTCTTTAGAAGAAATAGTAAAAGTTAAACCACTATTATAGTTTATTCTCCAGGTGGTTCTTATTATTACAGTGTTACTTTCTGTTAGTTATATTGTTTTGTTGGTTTCTGGTTAGTTAATTGTTGTACTTACATACTTTTTGTAGAGTGGATCCATATGAAAGGGAATCTGAAAGAATCAGGAAGTTGGCTGCTGAGCTTTTAGCAGGCTGCTACTCACTGGTTCATCTTGCTTCGGTTTATTCTGAACCCATATTTCTTATCTAGGTGACAGTCCATTCCATTCAGCATCTCCTGTAGTTCGTCAAACACAAGGCTGCAGCTGTTGCCTCATCCCAGCTTGTGATATCACGTGTTTACTATTACAGTTTCACTAAACACAGGTGTAACGCGCTGTGGGTGGACATAGCACCTTTTCTGCCAGCAATCAACATTACATCCGTGGGAAGGGGTCACACAACTCATATGTGCCATCTTTCATGCGGACAAACACAACTCTGCCACGTTTCGCCTGGCCACCGGACAGCATCCCGAGCGCCGGTTAGATGTCGTTGGCCCCACGGACCTGTTCCCCCCTCCCCCCCCCCCCCCCTCCGGCAGGCCAAATGAGCCGCTGCCAGGAATTCACTCCGAGTGGGCTTCTTGGGTCAGACGCCGAATGAAGTCGCACTCTGTCTCTCAGGAACTTATTTGGAGCAACCGCAACGACGACGCCGTGTTGTCTCAGCGATCAGCGAGTGGATTTATAAGATTCCATGTCTTTGTTACTGCCCCAGACTTGACTGTGTTTCATGGTACTGCAAACTGTACAGTCCTTCCCGGGCTTTAACTCGTACTCTTTCTAAGTGTACAATACTTTGGACTGCCCCGTCAAGACTTGCACTTTGGCTAGTGTAGTGCATTTTGTATATTCTAGTTAGTGATAATATAGCGGTGTTGTTTTCTTCTTAAAGGCCTTCAGCCTTCACACTGTATTTGTGTTTACTCGTTTTTCCAAGCAGTAACTGTATTCGATCAGGCCTTTGTTCTCTCTAATTATATTACTATTCACTAATTGAGAAGAGACTTTATTTTCAATACTGTTTACTTCTTATTCAATAAATTATCGTCTTTGTGAAGTGACTAATTCTCAAGTTATACTGAATACACATTATAGAAGATGCATTCTCTTTTCTATATCTACATCTACATCGATACTCCACAAGCCACCTGACGGTGTGTGGCGGAGGGTACCTTGAGTACCTCTATCGGTTCTCCCTTCTATTCCAGTCTCGTTCGTGGAAAGAAGGATTGTCGGTATGCCTCTGTGTGGGCTCTAATCTCTCTGAATTTATCCTCATGGTCTCTTCGCGAGATACACGTAGGAGGGAGCAATATACTGCCTGACTCCTCGGTGAAGGTATGTTCTCGAAACTTCAACAAAACCCCGTACCGAGCTACTGAGCGTCTCTCCTGCAGAGTCTTCCACTGGAGTTTATTTACCACCTTCACACTGTATTTGTGTTTACTCGTTTTTCCAAGCAGTAACTGTATTCGATCAGGCCTTTGTTCTCTCTAATTATATTACTATTCACTAATTGAGAAGAGACTTTATTTTCAATACTGTTTACTTCTTATTCAATAAATTATCGTCTTTGTGAAGTGACTAATTCTCAAGTTATACTGAATACACATTATAGAAGATGCATTCTCTTTTCTATATCTACATCTACATCGATACTCCACAAGCCACCTGACGGTGTGTGGCGGAGGGTACCTTGAGTACCTCTATCGGTTCTCCCTTCTATTCCAGTCTCGTTCGTGGAAAGAAGGATTGTCGGTATGCCTCTGTGTGGGCTCTAATCTCTCTGAATTTATCCTCATGGTCTCTTCGCGAGATACACGTAGGAGGGAGCAATATACTGCCTGAATCCTCGGTGAAGGTATGTTCTCGAAACTTCAACAAAACCCCGTACCGAGCTACTGAGCGTCTCTCCTGCAGAGTCTTCCACTGGAGTTTATTTACCATCTCCGTAACGCTTTCGCGATTATTACACGATCCTGTAACGAAGTGCGCTGCTCTCCGTTGGATCGTTTCTATCTCTTCTATCAACCCTATCTGATACGGATCCCACACTGGTGAGCAGTATACATGCAGTGGGCGAACAAGTTTACTGTAACCTACATCCTTTCTTTTCGGACTGCATGTCCTTAGGATTCTTCCAATGAAAGTCTGGCATCTGCTTTACCGACGATCAACTTTATATGATCATTCCATTTTAAATCACTCCTAATGCGTACTCCCAGATAATTTATGGAATTAACTGCTTCCAGTTGCTGACCTGCTATATTGTAGCTAAATGATAAGGGATCTTTCTTTCTATGTATTCACAGCACATTACACTTGTCTACATTGAGATTCAGTTGCCATTCCCTGCACCATGCGTCAATTCGCTGCAGATCCTTCTGCATTTCAGTACAATTTTCCATTGTTACAACATCTCGATATACCACAGCATCATCCGCAAAGATGATTAGATGTGTAGATCACATAACTAATGAGAAGGTATTGAATAGGATTGGGGAGAAGAGAAATTTGTGGCACAACTTGACTAGAAGAAAGGATCGGTTGGTAGGACATGTTCTGAGGCATCAAGGGATCACCAATTTAGTATTGGCGTGGAGGGTAAAAATTGTAGAGGGAGACCAAGAGATGAATACACTAAACAGATTCAGAAGGATGTAGGTTGCAGTAGTTACTGGGAGATGAAGAAGCTTGCACAGGATAGGGTAGCATGAAGGGCTACATCAAACCAGTCTCAGGATGTAACCTCCCCCTCACTTATCGACCTTAATGACAGTGAAAAATTAAACCGCGTGTACCTAATGGGAAATTTGGGAAAGCAATCGTCACCGAAGTTAATCTGTCGGTAAAAAGGGAGGAAAGGGTTACATCTAAATGAAAGGAAAAATGCAAATGAAACTGGTGGAAATTAATTTTAAAAAGGGGTAAAGTTAATAAAGAAAGTAAATGTGCGGCCGTTACGTCAACAATTAACTAGCGGTAATTAGATATTTGAGATTTGGGGTTAATCACGGTCGCCAGCCCTAAGGACAATTACTATAGTAACTGAAAAAGAAAGGTTATTACACATATAATTAGCACTAGAAGCGTGGCAACTGAAGGTTGACACGTGTAGTGTTAAAACTGAAAGTTTGTCAGAAGTAATAAATTTCGCTACACTCTGACTTAACTTAGCAAAAGAATTAATAAAACCGGAAAATCGAAAGTTAATATAGTGACTGAAGTTAATAGTGAGCTTTCTTTCTGAAGCACATCGAAATCCAGCAGAATACGGTTAGTCTTGGACTACCTCAACAATCATTTCAAAAGCAACTTGACTCTACGCAATTTAGAAACAAGAGATTTAACTTTGAACTTGAATTAAATGATTCTGAATAATTAACAATAGTAAAATTTAGTACGTACCAAGCTGAGCTGCAGTCACAGGTAAGCTAAAATATGCTAACAAAACTCGCACTCTTAATTTGTGCTTGTGTAATCTAACTATTGTAGCCAGCTATGAATGCTTTAACTGCACTTTGAAACTAAAGTAATGAAATGCAATGATAGTACTTTAATGCTGGCGTCTGAATTTCAACGACACTCGGTTTCATTTCGGAAAAGGAAGGGACCCTGCTTGGTAATGCAATTGGGACAATGAGCAACAAAGGTTCATGCTAAGTTGCTGTAATTTTGCGAGGCAAATGGAACAATTTGAAAAGCTGAGGTCTGCCATACAGTTCTGAAACTTTACGTGCTTTTAGTCTTCCTTGTTAGTTGATTGAAGGTTTGAAGCCGTCGATCGAGGAGGTGGCGACAGTCACTCATTGTCGGCCGTCGCTGTTGCAGAAGTTGGATGTTGGCGCGCCTTCTTCTCAACACGGTCACCAGACGAAACGGGCTCTTGATGTGCGCCAGCTAATGCTTCCCGTCCGCGACACCACGTCAGAAACTATCATCGCAAGTCGAGCGCAATTACATGCTGCTAAACCCCGAAAGCGTGGCAACTCGCGGGAGCGTCACAACACACACCTGCTCCACTCGCTACTCCAGCCAGACTCCAACTGCCCTGCCCGCGCTCCACGCGGCAGAGTTAACACTACCAAAGATCCTACACACTTTGATTCTTCACACGACCTATCGATGTAATCGTTCGATAGCAGTTTTCCCTAGGCAAGACCCAGCGTAAAAATACAAGTAATATTTACGAAACAAACCAATTATACATCGACATAAATGCATATATATATATATATATATATATATATATATATATATATATATATATATATAGTAAAACAATTACAATATATAAAGGCACAGAAATGTCATATATTCAGGTAACAAAATAAGGAAAAAACTTACAGTACAATAGATGGTTCAAATGGCTCTGAGCACTATGGGACTCAACTGCTGAGGTCATTAGTCCCCTAGAACTTAGAACTAATTAAACCTAACTAACCTAAGGACATCGCAAACATCCATGCCCGAGGCAGGATTCGAACCTGCGACCGTAGCGGTCTTGCGGTTCCAGACTGCAGCGCCTTTAACCGCACGGCCACTTCGGCCGGCTACAATAGATGGAAATAGGAGGATATGGATTTCCGGCGTTACACGTGCCCCACATTGTCTGAGGATGTTCGTGTAACCTAACCAGACTCAGAAAATGTCCCAAAAAATAAACAGCGGAAATGCATATGCTCAAAATATCATCAAAATTTAGCATTCGTCTAATTAAGCATAAATCAATTTTTTAGACCATAAAATTTGAGTGGAGACAGTCCCAATCTTATTCCACTCTGTCATCTTGCACAAAATAAAACAGGTTGACAACATATTAAAATTCATAGAAAGCATAGAAAATGGTTTAGCTATTCCAAAATCATCAAAATTCGTAATGCTATAAGAAATGGAATACTATTTGCAAAATTAATTAGAGTACATGGCCATAAAAACAGGTAGATCAAAATACGCAAATTAATAATTAATTACATAGAATACGTATTTTATATAAACTTTTCATAATTAATATTCTCGTCATGAGTGTGCACTTGACGCTAAACAAGAAAATAATATACAGTAGATCGACAAAAACATAAATATTGACAGCAGAATTCTTTCACATCAGCTGTCCGGGAAGAAAAACAACTCCGCCTTCCGTACTCGCAAGTACAAAGAATGCCGACAGCGGCACAAGAGCCGACAGCGACCCAAGAGCCGATAGCGGCTCCACCTTGCCAGTATTGTTGCGCCCGCCTGTGCGGCACGCTTGATCTCACTCGCCTGTGTAGCGGCATTTCCAGAACGTCCGTTTCACTGAATTCTTTAGGAAAACTCACTCCCGAGTAATCTCAAGGAGTCCCTTAATACTATCACAGTGGATAACTCAACACTGTCCATCATCACACGCATGTACTAGCCTGTAACTTAAAACAGCGTCTAAGTACATCGGCAATGACTAGTAAAACACACATTCATGAAATCTGACAGCTAGTTACAAAAGCATATTTACATTCCTTAATCTGCTGTGACTCAGCTGAAAACTTAAACTAGCAGCTTGGATTTTTCAATTGGTTAAAACGTCTAATCAAAAATTAATTACTTGTTAATTACAAGTTCTTTAATGACCTCTAGGTCAAGCAAAAGCATCGCAACATGGCACATCCTTAAATCTTACACTCTATATTACATACTGTACAAATTACCCATCCTGTGGTATTAATCAATCCTAGGTTGGTACAATTTCAAGTCTACAATATTCCGTATACCTAATCGCTTTCCGGAGCTTGGATACTCTAAGCAATAAGCATTTGTGTGAGGTATACCAATGACTTTATATGGAACATTATAAACAAACTTAAATTTAGAGATTTCATTGTCTATCTCGCTCGATTTCTCATGAGCTTTTACAAGTACTAAGTCTCCGATTGCAAACTTAGCAAAACGCGCTTTACCGTCATGACGACGTATGCGTGCATCGGCTCTTAGCTTCATTACTTCTCGCAAACGATCTTTTTTCACACCAATACTAATGTTAATCCGTAGAGGGAATTTGATTATCTCTTCCAATTGTTTGTCAATGCTGAGATTCCTCACGTTACAGCAGTTCAAATTCATTCCTGCATCAATGTCATCCGGCCAGTTAACAATGTGTACAGGCTGGTATTGCCTATGCACACCGTCTCCTGCCTCGTCAAAACTAACTACTATTGTTTTATCTGGTGACGTACATGTCAAAGTTTTGCTTTCGCAGTCAATCACTGCACTGTACTTTAATAGCCAATCTAACCCGATAATTACTTCCGTAGTTAAGTCTGGCACGACGACAAACTCTTCTTCAAATCGTGCCCCACATATCTCGAACTTGACAATTATCTGTTCTGTGACCGGTTTACTGGCCTTCCCAGTAGCACCGATAATTTTCACTCCTGTTACTGGCATAACTACGATGCCAGGTCTGTCTTTCAGTAACTCAAATATTTTTCCAGATACAACACTCAATTCTGCACCGGTGTCAATCAACACGTTTAGTTGTAGGTCGTGCATATTAACAGACACTACTATCTGTCTACACTTGTCCTCGACTGTTTCTTTATTTTCCCACAATAAATCCTCGTCTATATCCAGGTCATTCCAGAAAAAACCATCCGGCTTTGATCCTAAAACCGGCTTATCTGGCGGCTTTTTCAGCCTCTGTTCACATACAGTTTTAATTTCAACACGTTTGTCCTGAAGCTTAGTCTGTAGCTTCGCCTCCAATACCGAAACCTTTTCGTCTAACCCGTCAACTAGTGAGTGTTGCCCTGCTATCATTTCACTAATTGTCACCTTCGTTGATTCCACTTTGGCCAGATTGATATCATCTGCCAATCTACCTGTAGAAATGTGCCCAGTAGTATCTGCAATTACTTCCTCTAGATCTGCGCAACCCACACTGTTATCTTCTGACCGTATAATGTCAGCTCTAACCTCATACACGCTGTAATCTACGTGCTTTTCTACCAATCGTGTCCGGCTATCACTAAAATTTTCGTAATCTTTCTCCTTAATACTCTCGCAATGTTTAAACTGGAGTTTTGCGTCGGATGGGTCGGTCACTTCTAACACTATAACTTTCGGTAAAGTCTGCCGGTCAGGGCCAGAACTTTCCGTTACTGCTTCAACATCCAACTCCTGCGGGACGAAACACGACGAATCTTGGTCGTGCTCCCCATTAACATCAACTATTTCTGGTAAAGTCTGCCGGTTAGGGCCAGAACTTTCTATCACTTCACAAACACTATCTATCTGCGGGACGAGACGCGGCAAATCCTGCCCGCGCTCCCCATAAACGCTTCTCTCATACAGACCCCTATAATCTCTTAGTTCGTCGTATAAGCGACCGAACTGCCTTAACCAGACCTCATCCCTCTCTGCATCCCCTCGCTCGATGACGGACGTTTTATCCGACATCTGATCTTCTCTCAACACTTGCGAATCATTCTTAAACTCAATCTCCAGTTCCGCTGTGGGTATTACAGCTGCCACTTTATAATCGATTTCCGGAACACTACTTAAATTGTTCTCACTGACAGTGAATGTACTTCCTACTGCCGTGTATACAGCTGATTTACTACTTGTGGGCACTCCTTTCTCCTAACACTGGCACACTCTCCCGCCGTTGATTATTCCACACGGAATTTTCATAACGACGACACCTGGGTTTTCTCTTGTTATTGGGCCTCCAAAATTTCTCCACGCCCGGTCGGCCCCTCACCGGCGCGGCTAATGGTTTCCCTGTCTCGTCCCAGCAGATACGGTCCCCGGATGCTGCTGAGGCGGCTGATCACACTCTCTGGCGTTATTACTATTCTGTGAAGCCCGTATCACGTTAGTACGATACTGGTTTCCGTCATTCCTGTTATTATTTGCATTGTATCGATTGTCATTACGGCCCGAACCACTATTGTTACTGCTGCCAAGATTGCGGTATGCATTATTCCCATAGTTATGATTGTTGTTGTTGCTGTGGTACCCGTTGTTGTTACCACGGCTGCTACCACTGCCGCGATTATTGCGCCAATAGTCCTCGTCCTCAACTCTTTCCAGGAAATCATTGATTGTCCTGTAATTGCTTCCTACGTAGCGTTTTGTATCATCTGGAAGCTTCTTGTAGAGTTCCCAAACTATTTCGGTTTCCGTGCGGCGATCACGCAAATATTCCAACTTGCGGATCCAGCCCTCACAAAACTCCTTCATCGAGCCGCGCGAATTCGCATCGAAAGGCCTCGATACGAGAAATTCGCGCCAGACACTTTGCTGTTTTTGCTCTGACCAGTATTCAGCCAGAAACAAATTTTTAAACTCGTCAAAGGTCAGGTTCGTAATGTTGAGGTTTAAGCCCCAACGCTTGGCATCACCAGCCAACACATCAATAACCGCATTAATTTTTTTTTCATTAGTCCATGATCTGGGTAAAACTCTTTCACAGTTTTTAATGAAATCCGTCGCGTGTATACCGCCTTTTTTCAAGGGGTCGAACCGCTCCTCTTTCGTCAACAAATCCGAACTATGTGCATAGATTGGCACATAGCTCTGTTTTTCTTCAAGTTTCTTTTCTAATTCCGACACTCTCGTAATCACTTGGCAAGTGGTTGTCGCAAGCGTTTCCACTTCCCTCTTTTTCTCTTCGCAGGTATTAGCCTGCTTCCTCACTTTGGTATCTACTTCGGATACTAAAACCTTTAAAGTTTCCACCTTCCGTTGATCGTCTTTTCTCACTAATTGAATTTGTTCCGTCACCTTATTCTCGATGATCGGAGCAACTGCGTCTCCTACACTTTTCTCGATTCTGCTAATTTCGGAATTAAAACGCGTATTTATGCTCGCAATTTCCGCCTGAACGCCTATCATTTCCTGTTTAAGATTTCCGATTTCGGTATTAATCACAACAATATCTTCTTTGATTTTATCAACTTTTGTGTTAACAACTCCAACATTGTTGTTAACAACATTAATAGCTTTGTTCTGATTGTCTAGCTTCCTGTCAATTTTTTCAGACTGAGCTTCTTGCTTGGCAGCCTGAGCTTTAATTTCTGCCGATTGAGTTTCTATCTTGCTAGACTGAGCCTTGATTTCGTTAATCAAAACATTCAATAAATCAGTTAAATTCCCGGAAACTACCGGTTTTACTTCCGTAGCGGCTTCCTCTTTAATTGTCCCCCCGTATTCGTCATCAAGGGATTCCGATTTGATTTTCACTTCCGATTCCGAAACATTTTCTAATGTTTGGAATTCCATTTCTGCTCTTTGTTGCGTCTCGGCGGTCGCGTCTTTCATGCTAGCCGCCTGCCCCTGAACAATGGGTACCTCGGTGCGCGTTTCCCACTGTTCGACCGATTGTTCCGTACCCAAGTCTACCAAATTTTGGTAATTGTTGCCTTCACTCATTTTAATAATTTTCAATATAAATAACAAATCTCAAATCTAATTAGGATTCCTCAGACTAATATTCTCGCTGACGTATCGACCATTTCGTAACCAGTACTTTGTTACGAGATTTGCACAATGCAAAATTCGTGTCCAGAACAACCTCAAATTTGAAGATTGTCCTGTCACCAGGTCGCCACGTGTAACCTCCCCCTCACTTATCGACCTTAATGACAGTGAAAAATTAAACCGCGTGTACCTAATGGGAAATTTGGGAAAGCAATCGTCACCGAAGTTAATCTGTCGGTAAAGAGGGAGGAAAGGGTTACATCTAAATGAAAGGAAAAATGCAAATGAAACTGGTGGAAATTAATTTTAAAAAGGGGTAAAGTTAATAAAGAAAGTAAATGTGCGGCCGTTACGTCAACAATTAACTAGCGGTAATTAGATATTTGAGATTTGGGGTTAATCACGGTCGCCAGCCCTAAGGACAATTACTATAGTAACTGAAAAAGAAAGGTTATTACACATATAATTAGCACTAGAAGCGTGGCAACTGAAGGTTGACACGTGTAGTGTTAAAACTGAAAGTTTGTCAGAAGTAATAAATTTCGCTACACTCTGACTTAACTTAGCAAAAGAATTAATAAAACCGGAAAATCGAAAGTTAATATAGTGACTGAAGTTAATAGTGAGCTTTCTTTCTGAAGCACATCGAAATCCAGCAGAATACGGTTAGTCTTGGACTACCTCAACAATCATTTCAAAAGCAACTTGACTCTACGCAATTTAGAAACAAGAGATTTAACTTTGAACTTGAATTAAATGATTCTGAATAATTAACAATAGTAAAATTTAGTACGTACCAAGCTGAGCTGCAGTCACAGGTAAGCTAAAATATGCTAACAAAACTCGCACTCTTAATTTGTGCTTGTGTAATCTAACTATTGTAGCCAGCTATGAATGCTTTAACTGCACTTTGAAACTAAAGTAATGAAATGCAATGATAGTACTTTAATGCTGGCGTCTGAATTTCAACGACACTCGGTTTCATTTCGGAAAAGGAAGGGACCCTGCTTGGTAATGCAATTGGGACAATGAGCAACAAAGGTTCATGCTAAGTTGCTGTAATTTTGCGAGGCAAATGGAACAATTTGAAAAGCTGAGGTCTGCCATACAGTTCTGAAACTTTACGTGCTTTTAGTCTTCCTTGTTAGTTGATTGAAGGTTTGAAGCCGTCGATCGAGGAGGTGGCGACAGTCACTCATTGTCGGCCGTCGCTGTTGCAGAAGTTGGATGTTGGCGCGCCTTCTTCTCAACACGGTCACCAGACGAAACGGGCTCTTGATGTGCGCCAGCTAATGCTTCCCGTCCGCGACACCATGTCAGAAACTATCATCGCAAGTCGAGCGCAATTACATGCTGCTAAACCCCGAAAGCGTGGCAACTCGCGGGAGCGTCACAACACACACCTGCTCCACTCGCTACTCCAGCCAGACTCCAACTGCCCTGCCCGCGCTCCACGCGGCAGAGTTAACACTACCAAAGATCCTACACACTTTGATTCTTCACACGACCTATCGATGTAATCGTTCGATAGCAGTTTTCCCTAGGCAAGACCCAGCGTAAAAATACAAGTAATATTTACGAAACAAACCAATTATACATCGACATAAATATATATATATATATATATATATATATATATATATATATATATATATATATATATATATATACAAATAGTAAAACAATTACAATATATAAAGGCACAGAAATGTCATATATTCAGGTAACAAAATAAGGAAAAAACTTACAGTACAATAGATGGAAATAGGAGGATATGGATTTCCGGCGTTACAAGGACTGATGACCACAACAACAACAACATCCGCAAAAAGCCTCAGTGAACTTCCGATGTCATCCACAAGGTCATTTATGTATATTGTGAATAGCAACGGTCCTACGACACTCCCCTGCGGCACACCTGAAATCACTCTTACTTCGGAAGGCTTCTCTCCATTGAGAATGACATGCTGTTATCTAGGAACTCTTCAATCACACAATTGGTCTGATAGTCCATATGCTCTTTCTTTCTTCATTAAACGACTGTGGGGAACTGTATCGAACGCCTTGCGGAAGTCAAGAAACACGGCATCTACCTGGTAACCCGTGACTACGGCCCTCTGAGCCTCGTGGACGAATAGCGCGAGCTGGGTTTCACACGACCGTCTTTTTCGAAACCCATGCTGATTCCTACAGAGTAGATTTATAGTCTCCAGAAAAGTCATTATACTCGAAAACAATACGTGTTCCAAAATTCTACAACTGATCGACGTTAGAGATGCACATCGACGTCCCTTCTTGAAAACGGAGATGACCTGTGCCCTTTTCCAATCCTTTGGAACGCTACGCTCTTCTAGTGACCTACGGTACACCGCTGCACGAAGGGGGGCAAATTCCTTCGCGTACTCTATGTAAAATCGAACTGGTATCCCATCAGATCCAGCGGCCTTTCCTCTTTTGAGCGGTTTTAATTGTTTCTCTATCCCTCTGTCGTGTATTTCGATATCTACCATTTTGTCATCTGTGCGACAATCTAGAGAAGGAACTACAGTGCAGTCTTCCTCTGTGAAACTGCTTTGGAAAAAGACATTTAGTATTTCGGCCTTTAGTCTGTCATCCTCTGTTCCAGGACCATTTTGGTCACAGAGTGTCTGGACATTTTGTTTTGATCCACCTACCGCTTTGCAATAAGACCAAAATTTCTTAGGTTTTTCTGCCAAGTCAGTACATAGATCTTTCTTCTACCAAGTCTACGTGAACATTTCTTGCTCACCAAACCAGACCGACACAACATAATGCGCAGGAATAACGCAGTTGCTCCAAGATTCAGAGGCGCTACAAGGAACAGGCCGAAACCATTTAATATCACTCTGACTGAAACGTAGCATTCAGTATTCCTACCCACTATGTAAACTTATTGAAAACTATATTACACAGCGTCAATGCTACAAAAATCTTTATTACTGCTATCAGTTTCGACATTTTACTGCTCATCAGGCACAAGAAATCACCTGACTTTTCTCCTTTTATTTCGTGAACAGCTTGAGATGTTAGAAAAAGGTTTTGCGACAGAAGATACAAGACATGGAACATGTAATTTTCACTAACTCTTGTATCAACCGAGATAATAAAATAAGTATAAAATTTGCGTTATTGTTGTCCTTGAAACTTTTCAAAAAAGTATCTGTCAGGAGTGCTAAAACATCCTCGAACTTTTTGCAAAAGTAGCTGACAAATATGTCAAAATTAAAAGGCAAAGCAGCAGGAATCACTAAGCAATGCTTTCATGCCACGGTTCATCGTTATATGCAGTTTGAGGGTAGTAAGATCTTCTTCTTCCTCTTGTGTACTTCATGGACTACGCCAAAGGTTCCCAAGTTTTCCTCTGACTGAACACTTTGAGACTCTTGGTACTTTTATGGAACAACTTCTTAATTTTGAAGTAAAAATTCTAAAAAATGAGAAAACATGTTTTATTCACTTTTAAATCATAACCAATAGCACAGTAGTCTATTGCCGAGCACTTGGTCACTTTCCGCGGAACAAGCAGTTTGGGAGACAGTGGCCCACGCAAAAAGCCTGTGGCGATCTCGCATACAGAGTTGTTCTCATATTTTGTTGTGTCTTCGAGGGTCTCTTCCTTCTTGCGGATTATAAATCCTTATCTCTTTTGGGAATCTATTTTCATTCACTCTGTTAAAATAGAGTTTCATTTTTTCTGTAATCATCCCGGTTTCTCTGGTACTATAAGCATCAAGTTCTGTTCTTATGTCTTTGTTACGAATTCTGACCGATCTTGAGCACGCCTTAACCTTTCCTGAAAATCTCATTTTTTACTTTTTGAATATAACTCGTGTCCTTCTGTGTAGGTACTGAAGTGTCACTGCCATGCATGAAAAGTGATGTTGCCATCACTTTATGAATTTTGATTCCAGTGTCCTCTCGTGTCCTGTTATTCAATGTTTTCTTTCTAGTACCGCATATCTGTTCAAGAGGTTGAGTCTTAATCATGCTTCTAGATAGCAGAAATGAGAGCTTTGTTCCATGAGTTTTCTGTTGATAATTATATTTTAATGGACTGGCTATTTTCATTGAAATATGATTACTCTAGTTCTAGGTACCGAAATTTTTTGAGTTATATCGTTTGACAATTAGTTCAAGTTCAACACAGATCACTGAAGATGCTGTTTTTTGTGTAAGTGTAAGATCATTTACAAGCCGTAAAAAATTCATTGCTCTGCTCTAATTTATTTTTATCCTGGAGTTTATCTTTGATATTTAACGATATTAAACAGTGTGCGTGAAATGCTGAACTATTGTCTGAGATCTTGAGATACTAGGAGAAAGCGTGATACTATATATGACAGTCATGCACTTAGGAGACTTATTCAAATGTCTGTAGATGCACATCTTTAACTGAACTGCTTTTATGAGAGCAAGTAAGCAGTCGAAAGGGTTTTTCAAACAACGACTTGCCTTTCAGTTTCACTGTACCTCTGTCGTACTGTTGCGCATGATGTTAGCAACTGGACGAAAACGATCCGTTCAGTCGCTTGTTTGTTATACCATTTTCCTGTCGTTTAATATCACGTAGCATAAATAATTAGTTATAAACGAGCAAGTAATGTATATGTCTCAAAGACTGTTTACGATTGCGAGGGACGGATTATCCCTTACTTGTGAAATAAAAGCTGTGTGGATAGAATGTGGAACATTACGTGTACAACCGACTTACGACTTCCGATATAAAATTACCGAGAGTAGGATCGTAGCGGAAGTGTAATTAGCGGCATTGTTGTAAGCTGCAATTTTGAATAATGAATGTAATTGGATTAACTACGTTGAAGTTTCATCTCATACAAGAGGATGATGTATCCTGAAATGTAGCCGTGAAGATCATTTACGAAAAATTTAATCTCATAAATGGAAAAGGTACACTCAATTCTTTGTTTGTTTTTACTTCTCCCTTATCTGGGGCTCGGAACATTATGTGGTGTGTCGTAACTCATTGGGAACTTTGTGTTGCGAGAAACCAGTAGCCGGCCGCGGTGGTCTAGCGGTTCTAGGCGCGCAGTCCGGAACCGCGCGACTGCTACGGTCGCAGGTTCGAATCCTGCCTCGGGCATGGATGTGTGTGATGTTCTTAGGTTAGTTAGGTTTAAGTAGTTCTAAGTTCTAGGGGACTGATGACCACAGATGTTAAGTCCCTTAGTGCTCAGAGCCATTTGAACCATTTTAGAAACCAGTGGAGGCGGCACCACGGTCGTTTATGCTCTATTTTGAGAGACTACTTTCTGGACTTTTATCGAAATTAATGCACAACTTGGACACTGATTCCCATGCTGCAGAATGAGTACGTCGTAGCACCGAAGACGACTTCCCCACGGCGTATGATTGTGCCTGTGACTGTTTAAGAGTTTTCAAAGGCGACAATCGTCGGAATTCTGCAGAACCACAGAAATTTGATTGTAGGTTCGACACTGAAAGGCAGACAGAGTGTGATTATGAACGGTAACTTCAAATCATTTTGTTTTATAGACTTGTGGATTCAATTAGGAATTAATTTTATACCTGGAAATGTGGGAGGTAATTGTGTTAAAATATTTGGGGAAGCGACTTCCCTCGCCCGACCATTCAAGTAATTAGATATTACTCAGGTATAATAATTTAAATTCAATTTAATTGGCTGAGAATTTAAATGTTGGAGAACAATCAACTGATTTAAATGTAATTTTACAGAACGGTTGAACTATAATTCATTGGTTTGTTTGTTTCGTGTGAACACAGTTTGTGGGAGCGGTTTTCTTTCTTTCATTTCAAGTGAAATAGGTCTGAAGTTTTTCTGTTGGTTCAACCACATATTTATTACATACGATTTTACGGTGTGAACAACCATAACCTAGCTGAAAACCTTGTTTAAAAAAATTTGTTAATATCCACTAAAAAACTTCAGGAAACAGCGTGGCCAACACATGTGGCCTCTTTCTGTCTTCGCCAACTCAGCAGTACTAGTGAGCCATTACTTCTTTACTGTAGATACTTTCCCCACAGTTTTTTCGGATTTCTTACGCTTTTTTGGTCTATGAACCAGTAATTTTGGTTTCTTTTTCTGGATTTCTTACCACGCAGTTTAATTTCAAGAGCTGTGTGAGCATTGGGAGACCATACTGTTTAAATAGCCTAATGTTACTGAATTAGCTGTGTGAGTGCTTCACACCTCTTTTTCTGGTTTAGGTGCACACATCTATCTGGTATTATTTATTTGCTTCTAGTTCACATGGTCTGTTTTGTAGACTTTTCACCTGAACATACGATTGTAATATCGCGAAACTGGTCCTATATATTCTAGGAATAAAGAATGATCAACAGCTAATGCAGTTTCCAGGTTTTACAATATTTCAACAAAATTTTTGAAGAACATTTTTAACACGTATTTGTTATTTCTTTCATCTGAAAGCACTCCGCAGTGTTTTAGCGGACTGAGTTACCCGTTCATTCTTCTGAGTGAAACCAGTCTGTGGCAGTTTCATAAGCTGAACTAAAAAGCAGTAGTATACAACAGGTATACACACAAGCTCCTGGAGGGTGGCCCCTGCCACCACAGGTACGTGAAGACATCTCAGGGCAATACTAAAGTTAAAATAAGCATTATACATGTAAACTTAGTAAAAAAAACGCAGAGTCACTTGTTAAAATGTGAGCAGTTTTCCGATTGGGGTCAGCACAGCTGTTCCAAGTGTCATCAAAGGCTGGATGGGGGTGCATTATCTGAGGATGGTCTGCTACTGGAGGCTGAAACTGGTCACATTTTTAATAAATGACTGTGTGATTGGGACTGTTCTCTTTACTGATTTCAGTTAAATGGCAGATCGCTGCTTGCCAATAACGTTTTCTAAATTACACGTTATATACTTGCATTTAATGATATGCAGACTGTCCGGCCCCGGTAGCTGAGTGGTCAGCGCGACAGAACGTCAGTCCTAAGGGCATGTATTCGATTCCCGGTTGGGCCTGAGATTTTTTCCGCTCAGGGACTGGGTGTTCTGTTGTCCTAATCATCATCGTTTCACCCCATCGACGCGCAAGTTGCCGAAGTGGCGTCAAATCGAAAGATCTGCACCAGGCGAACGGTCTACCCAACGGGAGGTCGTAGTCACGCGACATCCCCCCATCCCATATACATATTAGAGTAATACCTCTTTTCGTTCTTTACTATTGATAAACGTATTGCTGTGTATTACGTTGTTTCAGATGTTAATATGTAAATAGTTAATTAAGCTGATGCATCGTTTGGGGTACACAATTGAGCAAAAAAGTTTCCTTTGTGGCACCTGAAGACGAAAGGAGCAGAGCCAAATGTTAACGACTGTTTGAATTTCGTTTCGATGAAGAGGCGTTGATGAATCTATTTATTTATTTTATTATTAATTTATTTGAGTGTGCGGTCTCGTGCAACCCGCACGCTCTATGTCAGCGCTGTCCTGCGGCTAGGAGTACAGCCGGCGCGAGGAGGTGGCCAGCTAGCGCTGTTGTCCGCACTGCACCGGCGGCCGAGCCACCTCCTCGCGCCGGCTGTCTCCCTGGCTATTGGTGGCAGCGCCAACGCGACCTGCCGCGAGGACGTCGCCCCCGACAATGTATGTGAGGGAAATAATTCAAATCCAGAGACTGACGGGGAACCCTTTCAGAGCGAAGTCGCAAGTTCAGTCTCTAGTGAGAGTGTGTTAAGAAATATGTCAGAAAAAATATTTGCTGCTGATCACTCGCCGTGTGCATCAGGACAGCGACAGAAAATGAGTGTTTGGCAGGTGCAGAGATCGACCTTCCTACGCGATGTAGTCTGTCACAAAACGGACATCGTCGACATTCAATACATGAAACTTCCTGGCAGATTAAAACTGTGTGTCGGACCGAGACTCCAACTCGGGACCTTTGCCTTTGGCGGGCAAGTGCTCTACCAACTGAGCTACCCAAGCATGACTCTCGCCCCGTCCTCACAGTACCTTGTCTCCTACCTTCCAAGACATGTTCAAAACGAACCATTATGTTGCACTGTGAACACCGAGTGAAAAATGGCGTGCCACAGTGATCACAAAGCTTCGCAAAATCAAGATCTAGGGCAAACACTTTGGCAAATACAAACCGTGTAGGAATTTCAGCTAGACATTCACTCATAAACAATGCATATAGAATAGTATTGGTGTAACTGGGTGATGAGAACTGATGGAATGAGATGGCTGCCAACCGAATGCAAATCAGTCTGTAGTGCGCCTTATCGTGAAACTGGCTTTCTAACTGTAGATACTGTTATAATATCTTTTATAGGCACGGAAAAGGAAGAACTTATGTAAGCTGAATCTGTCCATTGGTTCCAGGTGATACCAACAATGTCACACACTTTTCAAGAAGAATAGTTTGCACTGAAGGACTATAACTTTCATATTCAGACCAGGACTCAAGCAAAAGCAGTTATTTTGACCAGCTGTTGGCCAAAAGGAGCACTCATGCCATAGATATAGTCCTTTTTACGCCCATTTTCGCTGTTGCGTGCTGTGTCGTAATAGTCTCTGCTGCCCTTGCAAAATCACGCACACGAGAAGAAATCGTAGGGAATAGAGCACTTCCAACTTCTCACAGTACAATAAATAACCATTTTGCTAATTTACCATCCAGATTAACAGTCAGCATAATTATATACGAATGTGTTAAAGCATTGATGTTAGCTGATCTTGATATGCCTGTCTTGGTACCTCTAATTTCCAGTTTCGTAACATATGCATTTCCACTTCAAATTTCGAATGGTCCGAGAAGGAAACTAAATCCTTACTGAACGATGGTATAAGTTTGTTTATCCCATCTACAAATTTTCGAACCGATTCCGCAGTTTTCTGTGTATCGTCAAGTAGACGCTTTGTTTGAAATTTCGTTATTTTACATGTTTAAAGACTGTGGCATTGTTTGAAGTTATACAACTATACACTGCCCCCATGAAATCACTGTAACCTGTCTTTGATGTGCATAACATAGCAGGTCACTATCATGCACATTCAGTAAATTGTATCCAGCATCCTTGAAACGCGCAAGCACCAGTTTTTATAATAAGTGCGTCTTGTTGTCCCTTGAGTATCTATAATTTGTTTTATGTACTACACTGTCAAAATGCTATGGACTTTTTCGAAATCTGTAAATAATTGTTTATTTTTTCTATGCTATGGATGATCTTCCACTTGTGTCACACTCTTCGAAATTCCTTATGTTGCTTTCTGACTATACGTCAACTTCGTCAACTGCTGTTGTAGATATAATGTAATGTTTGCTTTGTTTATCATTGCCATTGCTCTGTTTTGTATCAACACCACTAGTACTGTAGCATTATTGTGAGTTACTCGTCGACTAAGCAGCTCAAGTAAGCTCCATAGCCTCATGCTGTGTTCACCGTTGGATAACTCCAGTCGCATCCCCTTTTCCCACCAGCAGCCAATATTGTGGTTGCATGGTAGACAATACATAGGGTGTCGAATACCATTAAAATCATTAGTCTTTTGTGACCTCGCACTCAGGGGGTTCCTTGTGTGTGAAAACTTTAATATAACAGGCATAACTGACAGAGACTTGTGTCAGTCGGTTGTCTACCTTTGAGTGGAACCACTCAACTTGGACATGAAAAACATTCATATAGCTGACATGGCCACAAATACTAGTTTCAGTCTATTCTTTTATTCGACTGGAAAAAAAACCGACAGAACGATGTAAACATCCAACTGACGGCTCAGTTGTTAAAACCAGTGAGTTGTCCCAATCTTACTGTTGTGCTGTGAAGAGATCCAATGCCCTCACTAAAAAGCGTTATATCACAGTTTTCCATGCTTCCAAGGCCTTTGAATCGCTGTTAAAAAAAGTAAATCCATTTTTTCCCTACCTCGTTAGTCGACCACAATATTATTGCACCTGGGAGTGAAGGGTATTCGGTCGGCTTATTGTGAAGTTTTATTGTATATGTTACGAGAACATGCTGAACCACTTGACATTAGTTGCATGGGTATCCTGAAAAGCATTCTCATTGCTGTTTCCCCTAATCACTGCTGTACTTATTTAATGTAATGTACCCCACGTTTCTGATAATGGCTACGGGAAGCCATGTGCAACAATAGCGTCGTCAGGTAGTACTTGCTTTAAGAATGTACTGTCCGTAAAGTAAACAACGGCTTCCCTCAAGGATCAATGCTAGCGCCTGCACTTTCCATCCTGTATGCATCAGACAAGCCAGAAACTTTGGTTATACCAACGGCCTGGGCATAGATGTTCAAGCTGAATGGATGCAGGATGCAATCTCCCTTCCCAAGATCTTACAGTTGTTGGGAAATTCTACACCGATTAGAGACTGAACGTCAGTACAAGCAAAATGTAAACATGTTTTCACTTGAACAACAAGGCAATACTCAAAATCTCCAAAAGTCTACTTTAACAATAAACTGCTTCCTCAATATCAGTTTTCTAAGTTCATTGCCATCATACTGGATCGCACCCTGTCCTTTTCAAAACATGTTGAAGCAATGGCAGCCAAACTCAACACATGCAGTAATATCCTGTGTAGCTGTGTGGCAGTAGGTGGGGAACACGTGCCTCCACACAGACGGGGTGTACCCTCAGACTCTTGTACTCTGTCACGGAATACTACTCCTTTCTGTTGTTGAATAGCAGCCATGTAAGAAGATTTGACCTTAACTCACGCGAAAATTTTCGAACTCGCTCTCCAATGTCAGCTGTGGTGGAATGATTTTATACTCCCCACCCTTCTTAAATTGCCAAGCCTACCGTGTTTTGTTCACAGAAAGGGCTTCTCGGTCTGTCAATTGAAGATGATTCACAGCAGCTCGGAATTCCTAGTGCAAAAGGACATTCATCATACATCGCTGAGAATATTGAGGACCAGGAAAGCCCCATTAGTATTAGCAGAGGGACTATTAGACACAGACTGCAACATCATTGCAGTGTGGTAGACAGACTAGAACGCCAAAAACTTGACGAGTCACTGGACAACTTCTGACCCCATACGAAGACTTACTGGTTTCGAACTTCCTAGTCGACAGTGAAAAGCTCTTAAAGGGATTCACACATCAAAAGGAGTCTGCCAGGGCCTTCTATGCAAATCCTCAGGCCCTCAACGTAACTGTGATGCCCTGTGTCAGACAGTTGACTATACTGCGAGTGACTGTGAGATAAGACCACGCCCAGCATCAAAAACAGTTTTTTAAGAGCTGAAGGAGTCTGCAGATACATGGTTGGATGTCTTAGGAGACATTCGAGTTAAACATATAATAATATAAAATGTAATAACTCGAGATGTAATGGAGGTTTATTGGAGGTTGGCTTCTACAGATGTGGTAACACAAGAAGTGTTCATGCCAAACGATAAACATATTTAAGAAAGTTGATATAATAGTCAATATGCATTAAATAAATTAAGAACTCCTCTGCCTCCTAAATTTGCCATAAACTTCGTTTGGATATTGTAAAGTATTACTATCTTTACGACGTTGCTCATCGACCCATATACGTTACCTCGTATTTCTAGCTGCTTCTCCCACACAAGTAATTATAAAAATTTGGAAATTCAGTGTCGCCACCAGCCCAAGCCCTTCCTAACCATATAGAAAAAAAAACGAAACTGGAAAATTATTAGTTTCATTACTTTAATAATTTAATTACAAGTACCCAAATTTCTTTAAGCAGCCAGGTAAATTGCACTCCATGTCGTGCATGAAGCAACTTGATTAATTCAGGATTGGAAATCGGAGTAAGGGGATAAGATCGACACCACAGAATTTATCTTTCACGTAGATAATTTATTGTAACTAAATATTTGGTTGCACACCCTAACTACGCACAACTGGTGTCTGACTCGAAATATTTAAGTAAGAATTACGTGAGAATGAAACAGAGCACAATTTAACTAGAGCAAGAAGAAACACAGAAAATAGATGTGGGAGACAATTATACTATCATCTCCTTTGCATTAATACCATAAAAATATCTCAGTGAGATTGCGATTCTACGCATGCACTATTCTGGACAGAGGTTTAACCAATACACAAGTCTGTGCGATAATTATTTAACATACTAACTGTGTCTGCTGCTTGCAAACGGCCGAATTAGAGCACGTGGTGCATTCTGACTCAAACCGTTGTGCTGCTTTGTAGAAAGCGCACGAAAGAACAGATTCTTGCAGCTATTGTAGCTCATTAAACAAGCAAACTGTTAAAATAAAGCCTATTGCGGTGCCGTGGTGGACCAGAAGCGTCACTGATTACCAGACACGTGGCACAAAATCGACACACAAAGACAAAAGCAATTTTCACAAAATATAAGATTAAAAATCATTAAAAAAGTAACTCGCTTCACACGCTTCAGTTAAGGTGCAGTTCTTAAGTATTTCACCAGTTAAACATTACGAAGTCCTAACAACCTGATTCCTATCACCTGAAACTCCCCTTAAGAGCTACGTCCGTACTCACCAAGCGTTCACCGAAGAGTGCCCTTTCTCTCACGAGATTATCTAGCTCCCCGTGCAGCGGAAGCTACCAGAAGGGTAGCCCTCCGTCACAATCCTCACACACAAAAACAGCCTTCGACTAAGATGGGTAAACCTCTCTGTTCAGGTATTGGAAACCGAAGTTGGTCAGCCTGTGCTCTCCTTCGAACGAGAAGCAACATCGCCTGCTCCCAGCAGACGATGAACAACTCAGCGTTTACCACAAACAAAACCGGAACCCCACATTAAAATACACATATAATATTCAACAGGCCTTATTTTAGTGCTCATTCTTTCTGGAAGAGCTCACGAATTGAGCTAAAATCAGGTAGTAAAGTGAATAAGTTGTACAGAATTCGACTCCTCCAAAAAGACTGTGCCGGGAACGTTATTGTCATACTATGACTTTGCCCAAAAGGCTTTCCATCCCTTAAATTGCGTAAACTGTATGAGTTCAGGCAACCAGTAATTCCGAAAGTTAAGGTTAATTACAAGTTTATGCTAAAATCATTATATTGTGAATTAACTTGTGGTATTAATTTACTGAATTTACTGTTGACCTCATTCGGTCGGCAAGGTACCACAACAATTGATAATACACATCCAAATATGAATTATACACATAATGTTACCTAGTATACGAATTAAAACAACTATAGTACTAGACAGACCCACTACATAGTTACAATGTTACACAATATACAAAATAATAATAAAGAAAAATAGTGCAAGAAAACACAGTAACATGGACGTAATCTTGTGTAACATATGAGAGTCATGATAAAATAAACGTATACAATATTTTGACAAAATATTACATAGTGTTCAAATAGTGTAAAAAGTAGATCATGAAAAAAACGTTCTAATGTGTTCCAAAATTTAAGAAATATGTGTTTTTGTAAAATACTTTATTTGAAACCTTGGTTCCTTAAAAAGGAAACTCCTAAAAATGTTCAAGTAATAATTTGTGACTCTTTCTTTCATCAGAACGATGGATGTGACAGAAAATGCTAAAAAAAATTGCACACTTGTTTACAAAAGTCACTTGTCATACGGATATTTGCACTGCACAATCACATTTCTTTGTGTTTACATCTGGATGGAGGCAACTTATCGAACTAACTCGCAGTGGTGTGTGCAACTGTCTGTTATATCGACGACTTTAATTGTTCTCCTTACTCAGTGACATCCGTGAGAATTCGCCCAGCTTCCATCGTCTCCGAGAAACGATAAGTGGTAATTTGTTGTCGCAGCTTCCACTTGTGACGATCATATCGTCCGCAGTATTGGCAATGTTAGATAATTTTCTTGTGGCTACAGCTGGTTTTGGTCATGTGGATGCTCTGGCACGAGAGCGACACTGATGGGCTCTTGTTTGTACCACCCTCTGCAGCACAGAGCATCGACCAGTATGTTGTGCAACGAGAGTCTAGGAGCAGCTACTCCCGAAGTATCGGGTGGCATTGTGGTGAGTAAGATGTCCTCGTGCAAGGATGGCGCTAAATGGCTTTTCTGCACGCCACCCTAGGCAGCAGAGGACATCGGCTATTTTGCACCTTCCCCGTCTTTCCACGGCGCCTGTCATCCACTACTTGGGTGTACGCCGCCGGACCGACTGCATTGGTCCCGCTATGCTGCTGGCGCATGCACGGACTGCGTCTGGTTGATTCACCGGCTGGGTTGTGCGGCAGGAGGGGAAATCAAGGGTAGCTGCCCCTCTTCCCCTCTTCCTTCAGCCGCGCCGGGCCGCCAGCTGACCGGAGTAAAAGTATTCCCTGTCTTTCTGCGCCACTCGTCCGGGTGCTTCACCCAAACAATTCTGCACTGAAAAAAATTTGGGCAAACAGTAAAATGTTTATACAATAACTGCCGTCTCGAAACTCCATCACTTCACATTATTCGTTAGAAATATCATTAAAATATGAAACTTGACTGGTCCAGTAGGACTTCACTTAGTAACATTTATCAAGTCACTACTCCAATAAAGTCTTGACCCCTGATTGACAATTTTGTCTGAAATAAAAATGAAATGATATAGGATTCTAATGTACTAGACGTTTAATGTTTACTTGCTCCAAGCGCAAAAAAATCTTATAACAGGTCTACAATTTATCACACTAAAACATTTTTTTTAACCAATTATTCAGTGGTCCCACTAAAGAAATGTGTGTCAAGTGTGTAATGCACTGATTTACTTAAACACAAGTACCTCATCAGAGATAACGAGAATTATACAATGTGAGTTACACATGACCTTGTGCTCGCACATCAGTTCAAACTTACCTCACTAATTCAGTAAATATACATTATTCTAAAAAAAAAAATAACAACAATCCAAAAGAGAAATATTTGAGCTCTATCAATATGGTTGTGATCACCTTTTTTCTTTAAGGATACAGACAACACAAGGAAATTGATTAGTGGTATTCCAACACCTAGTACCTACTTTTAACTACTATCCACATCAATTTTAACTACTACATCAAATCACAATCAAAATCGACTTGTTATTCCACAGAACACTTCTGCTAATCTACTCTATTTCCGATACATGCATGATACTGAATACCACCACTATCCCGGCTCATGGTGTGCCCTTTCCCTATGGGCGTGGTGACACTGGTTCCTGGCACCGAGTGACATTGTTGTTTTGCGTTCCTTTAAACATACATATAAGTCTTACATTATTTCACTGGTAAATCTTACATAAAAAACTACCTGTACAAAAGAAAAATGTTATTATCACATGTCATTATTTTAACTCATTAATATATTCTCTAAAGCTACTACATTCATTTACTCATTTTTATAAACTGACGATTGGCATACTAATAAAATAAGTTTAAATTTGTTACTCTCTGTGACCATGGTTAGCAGTCTCCTGTCCTCTCTTCTCATTACTTGCCATATCACTTGCTGCCTCGACAGCCTGTTTGTAGGAAAGCTACCTTTAACATAAGTTTTAGATGGAAAAAAACAATTACACATACAGTTACATTTTTATATACCACACTTCTTCATTACCTCACAATGATTCACTATCGTCGACCTTTATTCCACAAATTGTTTCACATTGGATATGTGATGTAACACTTTTCGTGTTTGTTTCACAGTTCTTCTGCTTCCACAACACTACACTTGCGTGGTTTGATATAATCTGACTCAACGCTTCACTGTCACCATCCGCATTTTCGGAACAGGAGCTTCTTTCGTTCAGAATATCGCCAAAACTATCATCCTGACACTGCTCATCCACCAGGTTAACTTTGAACTCGAGTTCGGGTTGTGATGCGGCACAAACGGAAAATCTCAGGCAGCTCGTTTCACTCTCATTGCGCAGCATGCGCTCATCAAAATTTAAACTGACGGGGTTACCATGAACCTCCACCGTCATAAATCAACCACTGACGTTAATTCTTGCATCAGGTGCACACATAAAATCGGTCCCCAGAATGATCGAAACCCGCATCAGGGGTACAATATAAAAATTAAATTCAAACTCGTAACCTTGGCATGTGAAGTTAATCTTAGCTTGCTGCTTGATTTCCACGCTTTTCCCGTGGATCGCTCCCCTTACTCTCGTCCCTCGCACCGGAAGAATAGGCAAATTTCCCCTCTCCTCGCACTGCTTAAATGTGTCTTCGCCAATAATTGAATATGGACTCCCTGTGTCCAGAATGCATCTTAATTTCAATTCACCAATTGAAATCGTTACAACGGGCGTAATTACCGCCACTTCTCTGCCTGGAGCCTTCCGTAATAAATCCTCCTGTATGTCTTCGTTCAACAAGTACAAAATGCTTGTGTCCGTCCTATTTGCAGTTTCGCTCCGTTCCGCGCCGGTCTGGCATCGAAGAAGTTCTTGTCTCTCATTTTCATTTCGGTGATTGTGTGCGGAATTCGCCGGCCTAATTTCCACTCCTGGTGATACTCGCACATCCCCGTTCCTATTCGCATCGCGTTCTCTGCCTGGTTGGTTTCTGGATTCTTGATCACGATTTCCACCGTTTCCGGGGTTCGTAACATGACATCTGTATACTTTTTCATTACCAAATTGTCGGTTCCTGTTGAACTTTTTGATCCTGTTATCCAAACGGTTTTGCCATCCGTTATTATTGTTTCTATTCTGTCGATCGTCAATCCATGACCGGGTCCGTTCGCGCCCCCAATTCGACTCTTGTACTTGCGCACTACGGGGTTCACCCGCATAATTAGATGTATACGCTTCCGAGTGGTCCTCAAGTTCCTGTAGAATTCCTTTGAAGCCCTCCACATCATTTTGCATCTCGCAGCAAGGACGATGTGGCGCATATCTGCCGGCAGTTTAGTTAAGCAAATTCGGATCAGCTCTGCTGGTCCGAACGGTTCATACAGATACTGATTCGCCTGTACCATATGATCGAAAAGCCGAGCTGCGCTCGTGAAACCTGACTTTCTTAGGAAAGGTATCATGAATATTTTATGTTTTATCCTGTCCTGTGTGACATCTGACCAGTAGGCCGAAAGGAAAGCTGCCTTGAATTGGCATACTGTGCCACAACTTCGCGCCACGGTTCTCATTCTTGCGGCGGGTTCCCCTGCTAGAAACCTGCACATAAATTCCCTTTTGTGCGTACTGGGCCGCGACGGAGGTAGCGCACACTCAAATTGCTGCGTCAAAGCAACGGGGTGGACCCCATCACTTGCGTTACTGAACACATCGAACTTTCTCAGCGAAAGAAAGTGTTTGAAATCCACATGCTCCCTTTCACTACGCGGAGAACTCCCGCGTAAATTCATTGCTCGCTTCCATGAGTTTCCTGCGCCCTCGTTTTCGCTACTGTTCCATCCGTCGTCGTGCCCAGAGTCTTTCTCCACACTTTCGTGTGTTTTATTACGTCTGGGCACCTTTCGGCTATGTTCAACGCGAGTTTCAAGGTCCCCTAAACGCTCAACTAAATCACGGGTTACTCCCGCTTGCTGTTGGTTTATTAAATATTGTCCATTCTGGAACTTCAGCAAGGATCGCACCTCTTCCGTGTTTTCCCTAGTACCTGCCACCGAACAGTTCCCTACCATTTCCACGACCTTCGCGAGCTCATTTCTTATATCGTCGGTTTCAGATGCGTTTCCCTGTTTGCTTCGCTCCAACTCGTCTTGGAGAGCACTAATCCTGCTTCTACTGATGTCCACTTGGGTCTTAATGGTCTCCGCTACCTGCATCTCAGACAGAAGCTCCGCGCGGTCCCTTTCCGCCTGAATTTCCAAAGCCTGGAATATCTCCGTTATGATTCGCGCCTGGTGTTCGACCACGTTTTTCAGTCTTAGCTGTTCGTTTTCCACGCGCCCGATACGTTGCTCCGCAACACTGACCGCTCTCCCTATCTCTGTGGCTATTTCTTCACGCACTGCACTCTGAAATTCCTTCAGACTGTTCACAACATTATTTTCAAGTTTATCAAATCGTTTCTCATTCACCTCCAATCGCTTTTGTGTCTGTTGATTAGCCTCTATCGTAGATTCGTAGATTTATGAACCTCGTCGATCTTCCCTAATAGTCCCATGATATTTTGTAAGAACGCCACCATGTCTACTGGTTATTGGTGGGTTGATTACCTTCCTTCTCTATACTGGATTTATTCTTTTGTTATTTAGATCCTCCATGTCTTGTACTTGGTGACAATCTGAATCGATGCGACTTTTTACTGCTTCCGTTTGTTCGACTGAGTTCAGCATCGTGTTTTTCACGTGTTCTACGGGCTCATCATTCGCATTCATCCTGTTGCTACTGTCGTCCTGTTTATCCCGACTACTATTTTTTTACACGGCTGCGTGTATCCATAGTTTTATAGTTCAAGAAAAGAAATCCACACAATACAAGAAAAGCATACGCGTCCCCTAATCACGAGAGCACACGATTACGTCACTGAATAAGAACACAAATTCGACGCGGCCAGAACTTAATTGCGTCACACGCAAACCAATAACATATTAACACATCCCACAATTTCCAAAAAAATGACACATACATAAATACAATAAACAACAAACAACGCCGTTTACAACGTCGAAAGAAATACTCTCTCTCAAGCAACACAGAAGTTGTTTGAGCGCTGTAAGGATTTTTTTTTTTTGCATATATTAATACATTGTTAAATCTAACTTAATCTCTCAGCAGTTCGCAAGTCTAGCGCATCCTAGGCCAGGGTCGGCCATCTGTAACGTGTTACTAGCTTTACGACGTTTCTCAGCGAGCCATATACGTTATCTCGCATTTCTAGCTGTTCTCTCACACAAATAATTATAAAAATTCAGAAATTCAGGGTCGCCACCAGGCCAAGTCCTTCCTAACCAATTTAGAAAGAACGGAGCTGGAAAATTATTAGTTTAATTACTTTAATAATTAAATTACAAGTATGCAAATCTCTTTAAGCAGCCAGATAAATAGCACTCCATGTCGTGCATGAAGCGACTTGATTAATTCAGGATTGGAAATCGGGGTAAGGGGGTAAGATCGACACCACAGAATTTATCATACACGTAGATTATTTATTGTATCTAAGTATTTGGTTGCACATCCTAACTACACATTGCTGGTGCCTGACTAGAAATATTTAAGTAAGAATTACGTGAGAACGTAACAGAGCACAATTTAACTGCAGTAAGAAGAAAGACAGAAAACGGGGCTGGGAGACAATGACACTATCATCTCCTTTGTATTCATACCATAAAAATATCTCATTGGGATTCGCATTACGATTCTCTGCATGCACTATTCTGGACAGAGGTTTACCCAATGCACGAGCTTGTGCGATAATTATTCAACATAGTAACTGTTGTGGGTTGGCAGGAGAGCCAAAACCGGGTTACTAGAGGAAGCCGAAAGGCACACGTTTTAGCTCACGCAGGCTGGCGTGAGGTCTGGAACAGGACAAGGAAATTAGAATTTAGAAAAACGGACGTAGCTGGTGGAATACTTAACTTTAATCCATTAATGATGAGCGTCGCTCTTGACTGCACATTATTCACAGTATCAATAGTAACTGGTAAGGGCGCCTTGCTAGGTCGTAGCAAATGACGTAGCTGAAGGCTATGCTAACTATCGTCTCGGCAAATGAGAGCGTATTTTGTCAATGAACCATCGCTAGCAAAGTCGGTTGTACAACTGGGGCGAGTGCTAGGAAGTCTCTCTAGACCTGCCGTGTGGCGGCGCTCGGTCTGCAATCACTGATAGTGGCGACACGCGGGTCCGACGTATACTAACGGATCGCGGCCGATTTAAACGCTACCACCTAGCAACTGTGGTGTCTGGCGGTGACACCACACTAACTGCGTCTGCTGCTTGCAAACGGCCGAGCTAGAGCACGTGGTGCATTCCGAATCAAACTGTTGTGCTGCTTTGTAGAAAGCGCACGAAAGAACAGATATTCTTGCAGAAATTATAGCTCATTAAACAAGCAAACTGTTAAAATAAAGCCTATTGCGGTGCCATGGTAGACCAGAAGGGTCATTGATTACCAAACGCCGGCCGTGGTGGCCAAGCGGTTAAAGGCGCTACAATCTGGAACCGCGCGACCGCTACGGTCGCAGGTTCGAATCCTGCCTCGGGCATGGATATGTGTGATGTCCTTAGGTTAGTTAGGTTTAAGTAGTTCTAAGTTCTAGGGGACTGATGACCTTAGAAGTTAAGTCCCATAGTGCTCAGAGCCATTTGAACCATTTTTTTGATTACCAAACACGTGGCACAAAATCGACACACAAAGACAAAAGGAACTTCCACAAAATATAAGATTAAAATCATTAAAAATCATACTCGCTCCGACACAGTATTACACTCACGTATGGTTGAAGTCATCCTAACAAGCTTTTCCTAATCAGATTTACCATTTGAAATTCTGCTTCATCATTGTTCAAATTGAACAAAGTAACTACCACACTTCTAACTCAAACACCCAAAAATCGCCTATTAAAAGCATTATAATTATGGCACATTCGGAAAAATAACTCGCTTCACACGCTTCAGTTAAGCTGAAGTTCTTAAGTATTTCAACAGTTAAACATAACGAAGTCCTAACTCAACCTGCTTCCTATCACCTGAAACTCCCCTTAAGAGCTGCGATCGATACTCACCAAGCTTTCACCGAAGAGTGCCCCTTTCTCTTTCGAGATTACCTAGCTCCCCGTGCAGCAGAAGCTACGAGAGGGGTAGCCCTCCGCCACCAACCTCACACACAAAAGCAGCCTTCGACTAAGATGGGTAAACCTCTGTTCAGGTATTGGAAACCTAAGTTGGTCATCCTGTGCTCTCCTTCGAACGAGAAGCAACAAAACAAAACAAAACCGAAATCCCACATTAAAACACACATCTAATATTCAATAGGCCTTATCTGAGTTCTCAGTCTTTCTGGAAGAGTTATGAATTTAGCTAAAATCAAGTAGTAAAGTGAAGAAGTTGTACCGAATTCGACAAGCGTCTTATGAAACGACTTCACAGAGACGTTAAGGTCTCGTACAGCCGTTGTATCATCCACTGAGGAAAGCATGATCACAACTGTATTAATTGGACCTTAATATCCCCAATATCTCTTTTGTTAGGAGGTCTATTAGGGTTACAGCCAAACTTTCCGTCTATTAATGTACTGTTAAAATGCAAGCACACCCATGGACACATGACCAGCAACTCTGGCAGCTCAGTCCAGTCCGAACTGCCGAAGATGGCGGTCATGTGTGCATAAAGTGTGCTTCCTTGCGTGCATGATAGGTGTGTGTTTCCCCTTTGCTGATGAAGGCTATGGCCGAAAGCTTTATATAAGTGTATTTTAATTGTGTTTGTCTGCAACTTACCATATCTTTACGGTAAATACCGATCTATCTTTTCCTGCATTGTTGTTTATATCCACTAGGTAGTTTTCACTGCTTTTCAGACTCATCTTCAGATGGTGGGCACAGAATTTACATATTTATTTTCGTAGCGTGTTGGTGGGTACTGAGTCTGCGACGAGAAGATAGCATACACTTTTCTGTCATTTAAATGCAAGCTGATGTGTGGATATTAACTACATTACCACCCATAGTGCCACAGCGGCTAGGAAATCGTTTTCTTATCCAATTTTCCGTATAAAAATCACACTTAATGATAAATTAAAGTGTTTACTAACCAATATCACATTACGAACACAAAATGTGATTTCTGCGTGCATGACCTGAAGACGGGCCTAAAACCGCTAGAGGACTAGTTGGTGGAAATACACAAATATTTCACGGAGTGACTAGTCTCAGTAACCTGTATTGATATTGAACTTGATGTCATTTTGTTAATTTAAACTCCGACCAACCTTCTGCACTTTGACAATATACCAGCGAATATGTATCACCAGCTGGACAAAATCGTACTTACAGGTCATCAAGCCAATAGGGGAAACAAATATTTGATTTTCAGTATTTCATATACTTACTGTCCGAATTTAAAAATTTAAAATTCTGTCACAATTTAAGAGGAAAAACCTTACATTAACTGTTTAATACAATAAGACAAGTATTAAAATTAGAAACTGTGTACCTGAACGCAGTGCGTGCAAATTACACAGACTGTATTCATCCAGTATTCTAGACTGACAGCACTTAGCGATTTCCAACAAACGTTTTCGAAACCTAAGATACTGCAGGGCACTCTCACTTCTGATTTGGTGTAGGGAATACGATCTACTGCGATTTGACTTCATACATTATGATGAAATGGTGGACAGTAGTTTATGGTCTTCTTTGCGTGCTCTAGGGAAGGAAATACAGTAAGCTTTACCTGCGTTCAAAGGAACAGGGTGCCGACTTAAACGACTACATAAAAAGAACGGCATTGGTGGGCCGACAAAGCGCGTTTTTTGTGGAGAACGGTGAGGAGACATTTCCAGACGACAGTGTGCAGCAGTCCCATTGTGCAGAACACACTAGCTTGGTGCCAGACAGGGGGCACACCTCCAGATATATGGCCTAATGCCGAAAAGTCGCCGACAGCAAACTGTAGTCCGCGAATAAAACACAGGATGGATCCTTGTTAGCGAGCAAGCCACCAAAAGAAATGTAAACGTTCTGCAAATGTCCGTGGGACAGGGAAACTGACGCACAAACGTCCAGACACTGTTTCAAAACATGTATTGTCAATGAATGAAGCTGTTTGTGAGTTTATGGCCGTTCCCTGCAAACTTTGAAATGGACGCAACAGGGGATATAACAAGCTGTTTATGGAGGGCTGTGCTTCCACCCTGTATTGTGTTAGCAAAAGACAAGGCAAACGTGTGGGAAAGAGGCTGCGAAACTGAATTTTTTTTCCGTTTTCTGCCAATTAACTCTAAAGTCTCTGATTGGTCAAATCGGTTTGCACTGCAAAGACTATTCTCCGAGCTTAGAATGCCGGGCTCCAGCTAGTGATTGGCTTGTGTGAAAGTGGGAGAAGTCAAAAAAGAGAAATGTGCTTTTGGAACCGAGCTGAGGAGGAAACGGGGAGAAAGGAAGAAAGAGCACTCTTGTACAAGTCTCTTGTACTGGCTCTTCGCTAGTAAAGAATTGCAGGTCTCTACCTAAACGGTGAGACTTGTGTCCTTTGCTAGTGTGCGACTTAGAGGCTGTGCCAGTCACCTTCTGAACCGTGAGAGGTTCTGCTTATATCATCACGGTCACAACGTGTGACGCGTGCGTGTACTTATTTGTCTTCAGTCAGCCGTCTAAACATTTGACGTATTCCGACACTCATATTCGTGGCACAGAGTCAAACTGGTTTGGCAGACCAGCAAACAGGCCCACCCGCACACTGTAATCCGTCGGGGTTTCAGAGGTTCATAGGGAAGTACCTGCATTCTGAATTAACCGAACGCGACACCGAGTACTTGCATTTTTCGAGAACGCGCATTTAACAACAGATTGCCGCTGTCCATGACTTCAGTCACCGAACGCATCGTGGTGAGCCGCCTTGACCAGTAGGATGGTAAAGTATTCGCTGCTGCGACATAGGGCTATAACATATATTTCTCAGCGTCCTGTTCTTTCGAACCATATTTTTCCTTTTTTTATATATGATAGAATATAGATGCTTGCGTCCTGTTCTTTCGAACCATATTTTTCCTTTTTTTATATATGGTAGAATATAGATGCTTGGTGGTGGCGTAGTTTCATGCCATAACCTGGATTCACGTGTATGAAGTGAGACAGAGTGAGTAGTCTTCTGGTTAGCGTCGTGTGTCGATCACCAGCAGATCACTTTGTCCATCATAGATCCCATGTTAGTTAAGGTGTTTGTTAAATAAAAAATTTTTTGTATGATGTTTCTTTAAAAATTTTGTTGTCTTGTCCTCTTTAAGGTCAATAAATCGATTGTGAATTAGACTAGAACTTCTCCCTGAGTTCTGATTAACAGTTCCATCGCATTTTTATGGCAGTCTAGATCTGAAACATAAGGAGTAGCTTTTTCACTTCGTGTCCACTGCATGGAGCTTTTACTGCATTAACAATAATCATCTTTCAAACTTTTTGATTATTCTATAGGTGAATAATCTGAAACTAACAAAACCATCGTAATTAGGGTTTGCACCTACTACCATAATGGTTTTACATGCTTGACGTCAAATACTTAGCACATTAACTAATCTGTAAAGTAATCATATGTCTTTATACGTGGGAGTTAGAGGTGGGGGGAGGGGGGCAGCGGTACTTGGAGGGGGGGGGGGGTTGAAATAGATGAAGTTTTCTATTTGGACGGAAAATTGACAGATGTTCGACGAAAAATGGAAGTTATAAAAATATACGAGCATAAATCTGCCAATGGCAATAGCAACAGCTTTTTTGGAAAACAGAAATTTGCTAACATTGTAAGTAGGCTGTTTAGGTTTTTACACTCCTGGAAATTGAAATAAGAACACCGGGAATTCATTGTCCCAGGAAGGGGAAACTTTATTGACACATTCCTGGGGTCAGATACATCACATGATCACACTGACAGAACCACAGGCACATAGACACAGGCAACAGAGCATGCACAATGTCGGCACTAGTACAGTGTATATCCACCTTTCGCAGCAATGCAGGCTGCTATTCTCCCATGGAGACGATCGTAGAGATGCTGGATGTAGTCCTGTGGAACGGCTTGCCATGCCATTTCCACCTGGCGCCTCAGTTGGACCAGCGTTCGTGCTGGATGTGCAGACCGCGTGAGACGACGCTTCATCCAGTCCCAAACATGCTCAATGGGGGACAGATCCGGAGATCTTGCTGGCCAGGGTAGTTGACTTACACATTCTAGAGCACGTTGGGTGGCACGGGATACATGCGGATGTGCATTGTCCTGTTGGAACAGCAATTTCACTTGCCGGTCTAGGAATGGTAGAACGATGGGTTCGATGACGGTTTGGATGTACCGTGCACTATTCAGTGTCCCCTCGACGATCACCAGTGGTGTACGGCCAGTGTAGGAGATCGCTCCCCACACCATGATGCCGGGTGTTGGCCCTGTGTGCCTCGGTCGTATGCAGTCCTGACTGTGGCGCTCACCTGCACGGCGCCAAACACGCATACGACCATCATTGGCACCAAGGCAGAAGCGACTCTCATCGCTGAAGACGACACGTCTCCATTCGTCCCTCCATTCACGCCTGTCGCGACACCACTGGAGGCGGGCTGCACGATGTTGGGGCGTGAGCGGAAGACGGCCTAACGGTGTGCGGGACCGTAGCCCAGCTTCATGGAGACGGTTGCGAATGGTCCTCGCCGATACCCCAGGAGCAACAGTGTCCCTAATTTGCTGGGAAGTGGCGGTGCGGTCCCCTACGGCACTGCGTAGGATCCTACGGTCTTGGCGTGCATCCGTGCGTCGCTGCGGCCCGGTCCCAGGTCGACGGGCACGTGCACCTTCCGCCGACCACTGGCGACAACATCGATGTACTGTGGAGACCTCACGCCCCACGTGTTGAGCAATTCGGCGGTACGTCCACCCGGCCTCCCGCATGCCCACTATACGCCCTCGCTCAAAGTCCGTCAACTGCACATACGGTTCACGTCCACGCTGTCGCGGCATGCTACCAGTGTTAAAGACTGCGATGGAGCTCCGTATGCCACGGCAAACTGGCTGACACTGACGGCGACGGTGCACAAATGCTGCGCAGCTAGCGCCATTCGACGGCCAACACCGCGGTTCCTGGTGTGTCCGCTGTGCCGTGCGTGTGATCATTGCTTGTACAGCCTTCTCGCAGTGTCCGGAGCAAGTATGGTGGGTCTGACACACCGGTGTCAATGTGTTCTTTTTTCCATTTCCAGGAGTGTATATTGGTAACGCCACGTAGCGTTCTGTATGAAAATCACTGGCTGTACGGTGTGCTGTCTGTGGCTGGTTGGCATTGTTGTAATATTCGCTATTGTAATGTTGGGCAGTTGGATGTGAACAGCGCATAGCGTTGCGCAGTTGGAGGTGAGCCGCCAGCATGGTGGATGTGGGGAGAGAGATGGCACAGTTTTGAGAGGGGATGATCTGGACGTGTGTCCATCAGAGACAGTACATTTGTAAGACTGGATGTCATGAAGTAATATATATATTATGACTTTTGAACACTATTACGGTATATACATCGTTTGTTCTCTATCAAAATCTTTCATTTGCTAACTATGCCTATCAGTAGTTAGTGACTCCAGTAGTTAGAATCTTTTATTTAGCTGGCAGTATTGGCGCTCGCTGTATTGAAGTAGTTCGAGTAACCAAGATTTTTGTGAGCTAAGTGATTCATGAAAGGTATAGGTTATTGTTAGTCAGGGCCATTCTTTTGTAGAGATTATTGAAAGTCAGATTGCGTTGCGCTAAAAATATTGTGTGTCAAAAAAATGGCTCTGAGCACTATGGGACTTAACTTCTGAGGTCATAAGTCACCTAGAACTTAGAACTACTTAAACCTAACTGACCTAAGGACATCACACACATCCATGCCCGAGGCAGGATTCGAACCTGCGACCGTCATGCGGTTCCAGACTGTAGCGCCTAGAACCGCTCGTCCACCCCGGCCGGCCATTGTGTGTCAGTTTAGTGATGATCACCATAAGTAAAGAGAGAAATATGTGAGTACGTTCAGTTTTGCTCATCTGTTTAAAAATCTAATAATGTAAGAGGTTTATCAGCACAGTAATTCATTAATTTTTCTAAGGGGATGTTTCAACGTCGAATATAAATTTAAGAGTTAGTATGTTTTTCTGAAGGTACTTGTCTGGAGAGTAGTCTTATATGGATTTTAAATGCTGACTGTAAACAGATCAGATAAGAGGCTAATACATGGATCTGAAATACGGTTCTGCAAAAGCATGATAAAGATTTGATGAGCTCATGGAAAACTATAGAGGACCTAATGGACCTTGACTTTCGTTCTTATGCTTCGACTTACAACTACAGTCTGCTTACAGTACAAATAAAAACCCTGCCTCAACGCACTGCCCAGGCTGATGATACCTGCAGCAGACACCAATCAGGTGGACCGTTCCACATGTTTGACACTGCTACAAAGCAGTGTCTCAAATACAAACAAGCTTTTCAGCAGTTTTCCAAGTATAACAATTTTTGTGATGTTCAGCACTCGTTTTTTCTTGGGCATTTGCATCAAGATTTTCCTCTTAGTGCGAATCAGAGCCTTCCTCAGAAGTCATTGGGACCCTTGGTAAGTATTTCGTCTCCCAGGTGATGACACAGTGGTTGCCTCCTCCTATAGCATTGGGGCAGCGCTGTCCCACAAGAAGACTGGGGCCTTAGACCACCCAAATGTTTTCACATCGAAATTGATGAACAAACCTCAGGTGAACTACATTCAACGAGAGAAGGTGGCGTTGGCAACAGCCTGCGACTTTTCCTAGTCCCATCAGTATCATTACGGGAGGAAATTTTTTCTGTCGCCGGACAACAAGCCCACTACCACTTTATTCCAACCAGCAGAACCTGCACCCATCAGGACAGAACAGAAAATTCCAGAGTTGGGAACTTACCATGGCTAATTATAGTTGTGAATTTTTATATCACGCTGCAGCATGCCATGCCAATATGTATACTTTATCTCATCTCCTGAGGAAGCTTTCCAGCCCCTCATGAATAGTTTTTCGACTGGCTCCTACCAGACACCACTGGCAGTGACTTCACTTCGATTTCACAGGGTTCTTTTGTGGTTTGCAATTATTTCTCATAGAGGATGCCTTTTACAAATTTTTATTTGTGGTTCCCATAATTTCCACAACGTCAAGCAGAACGATTCGGTATTTAGAAACTATAGACTGCCAAGGATTACCAATCACCGTTGTATCAGATAATGGTCCATAACTGACTTCAATAGAATTTGTGTCTTTCTGTAAGGCCAAAGACATCACCCATATCAGATCAGGACCCTTCTCAGAGTGAAGAGAAGTGGAACGATTCTTGCCTACCTTCAAAGTCGAAATTAAGGCAGTCCCATTCTAAGGAAAATTCTCTGCTCCTGTTCTTATCGACATACTGTAGAACACCTCAGGGAGACAAGTCGCTGGCTGAACTTCTGCAGTAGACTACACTGCTTCTCCTACATCCTCCACAGTTCCCAGGCGCTTCTCTGTCTCCTTGAAAATTCCAGGCAAATGTCAAGGTGTATTTCAGCGTTTTTAACAGTGGTCATTAGCGTGAAACTAGGATTTTAGTCAATCCTACGTTGTTTGGGACAAATTGGGACACAATTATTAGAAAAGCCAGAATCTGCTATTCCAAATGCTGCTGAAGACCTTTCTGTTCCAGAGCTTGTTGCAGCAGGCAGTTTCCCTCCCAGGAGTTATGAGTGGTGAGTTTCGTCCCACATGCCGATTACTACCAACAGAGCTGTCGCATTGCGGCAGCTGTTCCACAGCAGCCACCACCAGCGCCTGACTCACCTCAGGCATGGTCTTCTTCACCACTGCATACCCAGCCAAATTGTTCTGGGGCTGCGGTCTCCGCTGGCAAAGCCCGAGGTACCGTCATTGCTGCTGTCGCTGCCACGGAAAATGCAGCTCCTACTGTCCCGGCCACGGCCATCATCATCTGTGACGTCGTCATCGATGGAATTGAACTCACCTCTGCCATTGGGTGAGGATAGGCTTAGCTGGAGACGCATTCTGTCACCCATTTTTCTGAAGGCCCTTGCAGAAGATGCTGAAATGTGGATCAGCCGGTCTGGATCCAGCTCCTGGTCAGACCACATCACCCTGCCTCCAGCCCAAACCTCCCCAGTGCAGCTGCGGCCTCTCACTGTACACCACCACGGTGAGGCTTTTTTGGGGGGAGGGGATCATCAATGCCTACCCGACGGCGCCTACTGCCACACTGCCGCGGGTCACACGTTACGCAGTCCACGAGCAGCGGCGTGCACCTCATGTGCCGTGTCGCCCAGCTCGACATCTCAGCGCGGCTCTGCACACTGCTGCTTCCGCCGTATTATAGCAACATCGGTGGCGCACCATCGCAAAACAGCTACACGCCAATACCGCTCCAATCACTCTGTGCCACGCCAGCACAGTCTCGTCGACGCCGGGAATATTCAGAAGCCACAGTGGCTTTATAAGCCCATGTGGCACCAGGCAATATAGGCCTGGACTAGAGTACTGCTGTTACCTCGACGCCTCACCACTCGGACCGCACTCGCCTGGACTTCGACACAGCTTGGGTCTATTTAGGCATTTGAGCTACTCGGCAGTCCAGTCACTGCATTCATCCAAGGACTTTCCTAATCTAATCACTGCCCCAGTGGCAATGCTACCGCAGTCATTGAACTTAGACTATGTATATTACTATTTCTGCATTTACATCTACATGTGAATGGATACTCTGCAAATCTCATTTAAGAGCCTGGCAGAGGGTTCATCGAACCACCTTCACAACTCTCTATTGTTCCAGTCTCATATAGCGCGCGGAAAGAACGAACACCTATACCTTTCCGTACGAGCTCTGATTTCCCTTATTTCATCATGTCATCATGGTGATCGTTTCTCCTATGTAGGTCGGTGTCAACAAAATATTTTCGCATTCGGAGGAGAAAATTCGTGATTAGAATTTCGTGAGAAGATACCTCCGCAACGAAACAAACCTTCGTTGTAATGTCAATCCCAAATCCCGTATCATTTCAGTGCCACTCTCTCCCCTATTTCGCGATAATGCTAAACGTGCTGCCCTTCTTTGAAGGATCCCATACCGTACAGGAGTATCCTAAATTAAGACGGGCAAGCGTAGTGTAGGCAGCCTCCTTAGTAGACCTGTCACATTTTCTAAGTGTTCTGCCAGTAAAACGCAGTTATTGGTTAGCCTTCCCCACAATATATTTTGTGTGTTCCTTCCAATTTAAGTTGTTCGTAATTGTAATTCCTAGGTATTTACTTGAATTTACGGCCTTTATTTTAGACTGATTTATCGTATAACCGAAGTTTAACGGATTCCTTTTAGCACTCATGTGGATGACCTCAGACTTTCCGTTATTTCCGGTCAATTGCCAATTTTTGCACCATATAGATATCTTTTCTAAATCGCTCTGCAATTTGTTTTGATCTTATGATCACTTTATTAGTCGATAAGCGACAGCGTAATCTGCAAACAACCTAAGAGTTCTGCTAAGATTGTCTCCCAAATCGTTTATATAGATAAGGAACAGCAAAGGGTCTATAACACTACCTTAGGGAACGACAATAACACGAAGTGAGCCCTCTCTCTAACATCACGAATCCAGTCATATCACTGAGACGATTTTCCATAAGCAAGCAATTTCACTGCAAGCCGTTTGTGTTGCAGAGTCAAAAGCCTTCCGTAAATCAATCCGAAATCCCTTGTCAATAGCACTCAACACTTCATACGAGTAAAGAGCAAGTTGTGTTTCACAAGAACGATGTTTTCTAAATCCTTGTTGACTGTGTGTCAATAGACTTCGAGGTAATTCATAACGTTCTAGCACAATATATGTTCAAAAATCCTGCTGCATATCGACGTTGATGATATGGGCCTGCAATTTAGTGGATTACTGCTACTGCCTTTCTGTCACCTTGGTGTGACATGTGCAACTTTCCAGTTTTTGGGTACGGATCTTTCGTCGAGCGAACGGTTGTATATGATTATTAAGTATGTAGCTATCGCATCTGCATACTCTGAAAGGAACGTAATTGATATAAAGTCTGGATCTGAAGATTTGCTTTTATTAAGTGATTTAAGTTGCTTCACTGCTCCGAGGATATTTACTTCTACGTTACTCATTTTCTCACCTGTTCTTGATTCGACTTCTGGAATGTTTACTTCGTCTTCTTTTCTGAAGGAATTTCCGAAGGATATGTATAGTAACTATGCTTTGGTAGCACTGTCTTCGATAGTATGTCCATTGCTATCGCACAGAGAAGGCATTGATTGTGTCTTGCCGGTAGCATACTTTACACACGCCCAGAACCTCTTTGGATTTTCTGTCAGGTTTCCAGACAAAGTTTCGTTGTGGAAGCGGTTATAAGCATCTCGCATTGAAGTCCGCACTATATTTCGACCTTATGTAAAAGATTGCCAATCTTTGGGATTTTGCGTCTGTTTAAATTTGGCATGTTTGTTTCGTTGTTTCTGCAATAGTGTTCTAACCCATTTTGTGTATCAAGCAGGATAAACTCCGTCGTTTATTAATTTATTTGGTATAAATCTCTCAATTGCTGCCGATACTATTTCTTTGTATTCAAGACACATATGGTCAGAACTTATACTGTTAATTTGGAAGGAGTGGAGATTGTCTCTTAGGAAAGTCTCAAGTGAATTTTTTTCGTTTATTTTTGGAGGATTTGGGGATTACAATATTCAATCTCGCTACAACAACCCTTTTTTCACTAATCCCTGAATATGTATATATGTTCGTTATTCACTCAGGATTATTTGTTGCTAAGAGGTCAAGTGTGTTTTCACAGCCGTTTACTATTAGCTTGGGCTCGTGAACTAACTGCTCGAAATAATTTTCAGAGAATGCTTTTAGCACAATTTCGGGTGATGTTTTATGTGTACCTCCGGAATTAAACATATATTTTCGCCAACATATCGAGGGCAAATTAAAGTCAGTACCAACTATAATCGTATGAATCACATATGTGTTCGAAATCAAACTCAAGTATTCTCTGAACCTTGCAGCCGTTGTATTACCTGAATTGGTAGATCGGTTGCCAAGAATGACTTCTGCCCATACTAACTCACAGGAACTATCTAGTTCAACTTCGCGAGAAGGTAAACTACTTCAAACAGCAACAAACACGCCACCCCAACCGTGTTTAGCCTATCGCTTTGGAACAGCGTTAGGTTCTTTGCAAACATTTCGGCTGAGATTATATCCGGCTTTAGCCAGTTTTCAGTGCCTATATCGATTTGAGCATCAGTGCTTTCCATTAGCGCTTGGAGCTCTGGTACTTGTCCAACACAGCTACGAAAATTTGCAACTGTTATACCTATGGTTCCTGTATCTACGTTATTCCTGTGTTCGCTCTGCACCCTTTGTTACTGAAGCCCTGTTTGTATTTTCGCGAAATCCTCTAGCCTAAAAAACCGCCCAGTCCACGCCACACAGCGGTGCTATCCGTGAATCCACGTCCTCCGTATAGTGGACTCCCGACCTATTCAGCGGAACCCGAAACCCAACCACCCTTTGGCGCAAGTCAAAGAATCCTCAGCGTTTCTGTTTTCGTTTCTGCAAGAATACTGTGTTCCTTACTCGCGCCTTCTGTTATACGTTGCACTTCCGCTCAGTGATACGACAGTAACCTTTTGCTTCCTGTATTTCATCCCTAATAGCTTAACAATTTCGTGTAGCGTATCGAGCCAACATTGTGAAGAGCTCTTTCTAAATCTACTCCTCTTTCCGCAGTTCTTACTGCCTTGTAATCATTTGTATATTTCATGCAGCCGTTTCCTACAGCTAGTAAATATTTCACGATTAGTTACACAACAGCCAAATGATAGACTAAAGAACCTCATATTTACACGTAAACTGCTTAGCGAACAAAAACTTTCATTTAGTATCATTTTAGATATTACCATCAGGAATCATAAAAATACTTCAGTCAGCACCTAATAAATACGAGATTATTTAAAAAACCATTTGTGTACTGTGTACCTTACTGGTGTGTGCAAGGCCCTATTGCGAAAATTTAGAGAAGCTGCATTCGAGACCGACTGCAGAACGATTCTACTACTGCCAACTAACATCTTGCCTGAGGATTATGAAGATAATAAGTTGGTATAAATTAGAGGTCTATTTGCGACGAAACAGGAAAGGAAATGACTATCAGTGGTACATGGAGCCCCTCTCCCCGCCATGAACCGTATGATAGTTTGTGGTGTATGTATGTACATGTAGATCTTAATACCATTTCAGTTAAGCATACTCTTCGTGGAGTAATTTTCTCAAGTATTAATATATTATCTGTGTCTGAACGCTACAGTGAAGTCATTCGTTGGGTCTCACACATTAAACATAAATGAAACAAAGGTTAGCATCTTATATTCACCCACGCAGCTAGTCACTGCATGACTCGGTCATAAAACTGATACTCGTTCTTCTACAGTAAATCGTAGGTGAGTGGACTCCCCCAGCCACGGCACAAGGTGGTACTGGTGACATACTTCTAAAGATTAGCCGATACACACCACTGAGCCAGACCATAATGGCCGCTACCCACCGCGAGGCTGAGAGCCCACACGCGGGAATGTGGGCACATGATGTGATAGGGAAAGGGGAAATCCAGTGACGTAAGCGACTTCGACAATGGGCACATTGTTATGGCTACGCGCCTGGGGACGAGCATCTCGTAAGCGGCGAATAATTTCATCCTGTAATGCCCAGATTCTTTTTAATACTTTGCCCAAGCTCAACCACCTCACACTGTTATGGTAAATTACATCTTCATGTTCTGCCCCCACGTCCTCAAGAAGAGATTTGAACTGTCTGTGATGGAGTGCCCTTGCTCTGATTGTGTTCACAACACCAACAACAGGATGTACCACATGCTTTAAGTTTAGTGCGGTCTTGCAGAGGCTTTCCTGATGTAAAATACAATGAAAATCCAAAATATCACTGTCTGTGTCTTCGGCTTGTAACTTGTTTTTAAAAGTTTCACCATACCTATATTTTTGCCACAGAAAGCTCTGGCCCCATCTGTTGTATTGCTTACCATTTTGTTCCAGGATAAGCCGCTTGTTTCCACACAATTATCAACACATTCTAACAAGCCCTGACCAATGGTTCTATATTTCATAGATACTATACCAAGTAATTCCTCGGTGATGACGAAATGTTCATTAATTCCACGGATAAAGATGAGTACTTCTGCAGTGTCTTCAATATCTGTGCTTTCGTCCATTGCCAGTGAAAACCAAACAAAATCTTTGCTCACAGTCTTTAGCTGGTCTGCAGTAATAAGAAATATTTGGTCGTCCAGTCTTCATTAAACAGACGGCACTTATCATCGACTTTACGCTTCTTCTTAGGACTCATGATTGCGCTGAAGTAATATATGTTGTACTGCTGCACAGACAAAACACAAGTAAACCACCCGAAAAAGAAGAAAATTGCTCTGAACGTCGTACTATTCACTTGGCGCGGGAGAAATACAGCGCTCCCATCAGCCACCGCGTGGAGCATAAATTTGCACCAGTAGCAGGATGCACAGTGCTTTTTTTTTTGTGCCCGTGCTGGCTGATGGTAGTGCTCCCATAATGCACCGCGCCCACATGCAGCTAGGTTGGTTGGGTGACTGTAGAGTCATCTGCCGGTAGTACGCGCTGCCAAGTAGCGCAGACGCTCGCGGACTGTTTTAGTCGCGCGGGGAAGGGAAATTTTGTTTTTCCTATGATTTTTGCAAATGTCTTGGCGGGCCACATGTGGCCTGCGGGCCGCTATTTGCCCACCCCCTGCTCTAAGGCATCATGACACCTTAGGACTAAGTGAACATTACTATGGACAACCTGCACACCTTCACCCTTGGTGTTTTTGACTGAATTTACTCATTTTGAGAGAGCCGAAGGCGATCTGTTTAATTGTTAAAAACCATTCAACAGCCAAGATCACATAGAGTACTTTTTAATAAACGATAAGCGCTAGATTGCTTTCGTTCTACAGTATTTCGATAGATTAATTACACATAGGGGGAAACTTTTGTTTCAATTTGGGGTTAGAGGTGCACTCACATTAATAATCGTAAATAATTTCTTGTTCTGTCGCGAAAAAAGATTATGAACTAGAGCACTCACACTTTGACGAACTTCACAATCAAAATCATCAAACTCACATGGGTGTTAACTTCGATGCGATAGCCATGTGTACCACTTTCAGATGAGTACATCCGTTGTCACGAACACGATATCATTTCTTCATTTCCTCCTCTACCCACGTATACCTTGCGACCTGAATGGCTTTATTTGCAGTGACAGTTGTTCCTCATAACTTTGTGACGACGTACTTCGGTGTAATTTTGCTTTTCAAACACTGTTTGCTAAACGAAATGGCTTGTGTTGACTTTGCTTTTGGTCGCAGTAGTCTACTGTAAAAAACGTATAATTGTCCTGTGGTGGCACATTTTATCATGTTAACTGAATCTTCCGTCTGTTCTTGGTAGAACAACATTATAATAAATGAAAACCACTAATTTTCTTTTGTTCTACAGTATACATTATAATAAATGAAACTCGCTAGTTTGCTTTTGCTCTGCAGTCCACTATAGAACAAAAGCAAACTAGCGGTTTTCATTTATTATAAGGTTGTTCTACCAAGAACCGACGGAAGAGTCAGTTAATTTTTTTTTTTATTTAAGACAATCAGTTTCAACAGACTATGCTGTCATCTTCAGATCTGTAAGAAATTGCATATACGTGGAATACGTCTTATAAGTGAAGATGTAACATTTCATATAAAACTTTTTAATTTGTATTATAAAAACCGGAACTGAACCTGTCTATTTGCATACCTAAAAGTATTTTTGTTGATGTTTTCCTGACGCGTAGGAATCTTCCTGGAGAACAACAATCTTTTTCACAAGGTAGGAATTATAATTATTTGAGGAGCATGATAGTGAACTCACGTTCGTATCTTGGCCACCAGATGCTCCCGATACCCCACGGGGCTAGGTCTCACAAATCACCGGCCCTTAATTTTAAGGGAATTGCATCACATGTGCGTAAACACCTAGTGCCACACACGTTCAGAAACGTACCATGGATTTGTAGAATCCACGGCACGTACAATGACTACTGTATTGCGCTCCAAAGGTGGACCAAGGCGCTGTTAAGAAGCTGTATGTAACATTTTGGGTCATAAGTGTATGCTGATTACAGAATTGTCTTGGCTGGATGTGAAAAGTAGATTGGAGCTATCAAAAATAGAGTGGATAAAGTAGTGGGAACCGAGTGTTACACAAAATAAACGAGTCTAAAGGAAATGTGGTGGATTGTAACAAAGGATGTCATCACTAGGTTTCCTTTAATTTACGTCTATGGCCACAAACTTTTTATTAACAGATTACCGGTTTCGGTCTATAATATCATCAGATCTTTCTGTTGTAAAAACAGAGTCACTGATTCATTCGCGACAATGTCGCAGCTTGTGACGTCATCACTTATAACTTCCAGGCTATTAGGCCGTGGTCGATGTATATAAGTTTCCCCTAACGTTTCCTCTCCGACTGCGGGAGACATCTTCAGAGGTAAAATGAGTACCTACTACCAGAACACGAGGGAGCGCCGATTATGTAGACAGTGTAGAGGGCACCACAGTCTGCCACGTGACGTTGACTACGAGATTACCGCTGGTATTGCCAACATTCTCGACTGAAAGTAATCGATCGTCACTCGTACGTTGCAATGTTGACATTTAAATTTTGTCTAATTTAACACCTTCCTCTTCTCGGTTAAAATTATTATGATCTTTATAGATCTCAACTTGCATACATGCATGATAATGCGATGTTTTCCATATGATGTCATTACCAGCCGTGAAACCTTACAATGGATGATGTAACAAAGAATGATGAGGTAAGGGACAATTATGCGGGGAAAGGCTATTAGCCGGTCGGTGTGGCCGAGCGGTTCTAGGAGCTTCAGTCTGGAACCGTGCAACCGCCACGGTCGTTGGTTCGAATCCTGTCTCGGGCATGGATGTGTGTGATGTCCTTAGGTTAGTTAGGTTCAAGTAGTTGTAAGTTCTGAGGGACTGATGACCTCAGATGTTAAGTCCCATAGTGCTCAGAGCCATTTGAACCATTTTCCAAAGAATATTACATGAAAATATTAAGTCTGAAACAACGACCATAGACTGTCACAAATGAGGTCAAGCCTAACTCCGAGTACAGAATGCATTTGTTTGTCAAGCAGCTGCAACAGGTTGACTCGTTTACTTATTTAGGAAGCGAGACTATGGAAAGAAACGTGGAAAAAGTAAGAAACTCAACTACCCAAGCGTTAAAGTGCCTTCGGTAAAAAGAAATAGATACCACAAAAAAGTAACAGCCTAAAAATAAGATAGAGGTCTCTCAAACTGTACATTTGAATAGTTGAACTGTATGGCTGCAACACATTTACTCTGGGGACTCTGGAAACAAAACTACCGCCTTGTCTTAAAGTGTAGCCTTGAGTGCATGAGCTGTTGATCTGATTGTGCGATAGTGCACGCTATGCTATATCTTTGAGACGGTGCGGGTGATATCCATTCTAAAGACCGCTTTTTCGTCTCCGGTATCATAGACTCTACACACCAACTTGAATAATCGGATGGATGCAACTTCGCCCACTGATTTTGGAAATGGCGAAGGAATTTTGTTCAGCCATTCCGCATCTTTTGATAGGAGGACTGACGCAGACGGACGCAGCTGTACTCGCGATGGGCTGACAGACAGCTGACGTGGCTCACAGTGGGTGGACCTGAGGGGGCGGCGCGTGTGCTTGCGGAGCTGCCTGCTCGACCAGCAGACGTCACGTCAGTCTGCTGCCCGCGGAATGTGAGGTCGGCGAAGCAAGCCGCTTGTCATCCGGACAGCAGGTAGCGACACGGGTTACTGCGAACGGATTTCCCCGGGCAGGTGAACGTTCCTGGCCCGCACCTAGTGTGCGGAGTCCGCTATGGCACAAACTAGAAGCCACAGATCATGTCACCGTCGCTCCGTACGTTAAGGCCATATTAACAAAGGTACTGAATAAACAATGGTACGAAGTAGGCAATATGAATGTTCTTAACTTCATTAAAAATTGACGACCTCGGGACACCTTAAACAATCTTCAAATTGTCAACAGAAACCGCTTCAAAATCGCTATTGGATAACAGTTGTAAAGTATCTTTTAAAGCAGCACATTCTCAGTTATAAGGCAGGCTGTTGCTTGAGATGGTTAAAAGACATTTTCTAGTATAAAAATAAATTGCCTTACATCAACTATAGTGGCGTTTTTAGACAATAGACTACAATAACTACGTGCAGACATTTGCTACTCATTACATTTACAAAACATGAAAAGGCAGGGACTTTGGATTTCTGAGTGGTGAGTTGCTGAGAATTAAGGACACAGCCATTCTGAATATATCTAATTGCTACAGACGTAAAATTCAACGTGAACAATAACGAAGAATGAAACTCAAAGAAACCACAATACGTTACGAAAACTTTGAAATACTGTCTTTAAAACATCTCGAGGATTCTTTATCTTTAATTTATAACAAAGCAAAACTTTTGAACTTTATACAGACTAGAAAAATCGCTTCCAGGGTCACTCTCACGATTTAATAATTATTTTGGTTTTTTAGAGTGCAATACTACAATGAGAAAAATACGTGTAACACTTCAAAAATTAAAAAAAAGCTTTCAACATAGCAGAATATTGAATTTAAAATAAAAAAGAGAGCTATAGTAAAATAACAAGGTTAAGCAACTATTCACAGGAACAACCAACCACAAATTCAGACCAAATAAAGGGGCTGAAATACATACGTTACCCAACGCACAGTAATCGGTCTGTGCACAGGTTCCTCAATTCAGTACAGATACTAACACAGACATAAAATATACCTTAATTTTCCGTAACAAATAAATGAAAAAAAACATAGGCCTCCAACCAATGCAGAGAGAGTTAGGACAGACAACTGAGCCCGTAAAGCCGAGGAGTACTTAATGTTAACAAAGTAAAATTCACATAACGAAATAAATTACAACATGCACACAAGCCTCTTAATCCTAAATCATGCATCCTAAGCAAACAGCTAAGTTCGTGTGGGTCACATAGACTCAGTTAACTAACAATGAAATATTATAAGTGGAGTTGGAGCCCCCTGACCCGACAGTGTTAAATTTAGTGACTTGGCTTTCCTGTATTTCAGGAACCACTGTAGCCAATGACATGAAACTTTTACAGGACGTTAAACTGTATGTTATGAGTCTGCTGAACTACAATAATTGCATTTCAGCCACTGCTTTCGGAAATACAATATCTAAATTACACGGTAAAAACTTTGTGTACTTTTTTGTACGTTATCCTAAATAATTTTGATTATGCATAACATTATGTTCTTCTTTTAGTTCAGTAGACGCCCTGAAAATATGAATACTCTACTAGAAATGGTTTCTTAGATGTAGGGAAAATTGCAACAGAAAATGTAAATTTTCAGGAATGGCTTCTAAAGTTTCAAAAGACTGTAACCCATTTAATGCGTGTTTTTTTTTTTTTTTTTTTTAGTCACTCAGACCACCCTGCACCGTACTGTGTATCATCATTTTGATATTTTTCCAAGTTTTTTCTTCTTTTTTTTCTGGCCTCCTTAGTGGCCAACTGTGCTGCATACTCTGCTTTATGAATGCGATGCGGACCTTATCCATCCGTTCAAGTTCTCTGATGCAGTTTGTTTCAGGATTAATTCCTGTATGCTGTAACGCTTTCACCCCAGCAATGTTGACATCATTAAAATCAATAACAGTATCACTTACACTGACCGCCCACTTTAGTGTCTTCATTCCAACAAAAACATTTTTTGGCAGGCGAGTCCATATAAGACTATTGAACGACTCATTCGGATTTTGAGTCTGACCATGCAGACACTTCTTCATAAATTCAGGATTTGCCAGGTCTCTTAAATAACTTTTATGATATTCATGACTGCTGCTGGGATGGAATGTTTATGGCTGCATGAACTTTTTGAGTACTAGGTGTAACGGTAATTGCACCATGAATCAGATCCAGGAGGGCAAAGGTGGTGTGTGGTGTCACTGCCAGACACCACACTTGCTAGGTGGTAGCTTAAATCGGCCGCGGTCCATTAGTACATGTCGGACCCGCGTGTCGCCACTGTCAGGATCGCAGACCGAGCGCCACCACAAGGCAGGTCTCGAGAGACGGACTAGCACTCGCCCCAGTTGTACGACGACGTTGCTAGCGACTACACTGACGAAGCCTTTCTCTCATTTGCCGAGAGACAGTTAGAATAGCCTTCAGCTAAGTTAATGGCTACGACCTAGCAAGGCGCCATTAACCATTTGTAACGTTGCATGTACCTCAAGATAGAGTCTCACTTGTATCATCCAGAATGCTGTATACCAAAGGACAATATAAAAGTTAAGTGTTCTAGTAGCTACGTTCTTTTCTTTATCACATTCATTACGAATCCTGTTCCAGACTTAACGCCAGACGGCGTGAGTTGACGCGTGCCCTTTCGGCTACTTCACTGTGGACTGGCTGCCTTAACAGTCCACTACATGGTGTAATACTTTTTCATCTGTAGAAGAAGTTAGCGCATACTGCCTGCTTCATTTTCAACAAATCCTCAGTATTATTTCTAATGGCTATCCCATAATACTGCTGTAGATCATCAACCATTTTGCCTGCCAGCCTGCCTCTTATGGTTTTACCATCAGAAAGTTTCTTGTCTTTCAAACTTTGTTTCAACTTTACTGTTTTTTACAGTGCTACCGATAAAAATAATACAGGAATCCAAGGCATTCTATTTAAAAAGTTACCGATTTTATTAGATCTTGAAGAAATGCATGTAAACATGTTAACGTTTTCACTGGTGTATATTATGTTTAAAAAATTAAATAAAACACTTTCCATGTGTGTTTATATATATATTCCCTATATATATATATATATATATATATATATATATATATATATATATATGTATGTATATATATATATATATATACTCCTGGAAACTGAAATAAGAACACCGTGAATTCATTGTCCCAGGAAGGGGAAACTTTATTGACACATTCCTGGGGTCAGATACATCACATGATCACACTGACAGAACCACAGGCACATAGACACAGGCAACAGAGCATGCACAATGTCGGCACTAGTACAGTGTATATCCACCTTTCGCAGCAATGCAGGCTGCTATTCTCCCATGGAGACGATCGTAGAGATGCTGGATGTAGTCCTGTGGAACGGCTTGCCATGTCATTTCCACCTGGCGCCTCAGTTGGACCAGCGTTCGTGCTGGACGTGCAGACCGCGTGAGACGACGCTTCATCCAGTCCCAAACATGCTCAATGGGGGACAGATCCGGAGATCTTACTGGCCAGGGTAGTTGACTTACACCTTCTAGAGCACGTTGGGTGGCACGAGATACATGCGGACGTGCATTGTCCTGTTGGAACAGCAAGTTCCCTTGCCGGTCTAGGAATGGTAGAACGATGGGTTCGATGACGGTTTGGATGTACCGTGCACTACTCAGTGTCCCCTCGACGATCACCAGTGGTGTACGGCCAGTGTAGGAGATCGCTCCCCACACCATGATGCCGGGTGTTGGCCCTGTGTGCCTCGGTCGTATGCAGTCCTGATTGTGGCGCTCACCTGCACGGCGCCAAACACGCATACGACCATCATTGGCACCAAGGCTTCTCATCGCTGAAGACGACACGTCTCCATTCGTCCCTCCATTCACGCCTGTCGCGACACCACTGGAGGCGGGCTGCACGATGTTGGGGCGTGAGCGGAAGACGGCCTAACGGTGTGCGGGACCGTAGCCCAGCTTCATGGAGACGGTTGCGAATGGTCCTCGCCGATACCCCAGGAGCAACAGTGTCCCTAATTTGCTGGGAAGTGGCGGTGCGGTCCCCTACGGCACTGCGTAGGATCTTACGGTCTTGGCGTGCATCCGTGCGTCGCTGCGGTCCGGTCCCAGGTCGACGGGCACGTGCACCTTCCGCCGACCACTGGCGACAACATCGATGTACTGTGGAGACCTCACGCCCCACGTGTTGAGCAATTCGGCGGTACGTCCACCCGGCCTCCCGCATGCCCACTATACGCCCTCGCTCAAAGTCCGTCAACTGCACATACGGTTCACGTCCACGCTGTCGCGGCATGCTACCAGTGTTAAAGACTGCGATGGAGCTCCGTATGCCACGGCAAACTGTCTGACACTGACGGCGGCGGTGCACAAATGCTGCGCAGCTAGCGCCATTCGACGGCCAACACCGCGGTTCCTGGTGTGTCCGCTGTGCCGTGCGTGTGATCATTGCTTGTACAGCCCTCTCGCAGTGTCCGGAGAAAGTATGGTGGGTCTGACACACCGGTGTCAATGTGTTCTTTTTTCCATTTCCAGGAGTGTATATATATATATTGGGATAATTGCAAATTTTATAATGAGATAAAAATCTGAAAATGTGAAAAAAAATTCTTTCCGTTCCAGATCCCTTTAAGATACCTAAATCTACCAAGTACACTCCTGGAAATGGAAAAAAGAACACATTGACACCGGTGTGTCAGACCCACCATACTTGCTCCGGACACTGCGAGAGGGCTGTACAAGCAATGATCACACGCACGGCACAGCGGACACACCAGGAACCGCGGTGTTGGCCGTCGAATGGCGCTAGCTGCGCAGCATTTGTGCACCGCCGCCGTCAGTGTCAGACAGTTTGCCGTGGCATACGGAGCTCCATCGTAGTCTTTAACACTGGTAGCATGCCGCGACAGCGTGGACGTGAACCGTATGTGCAGTTGACGGACTTTGAGCGAGGGCGTATAGTGGGCATGCGGGAGGCCGGGTGGACGTACCGCCGAATTGCTCAACACGTGGGGCGTGAGGTCTCCACAGTACATCGATGTTGTCGCCAGTGGTCGGCGGAAGGTGCACGTGCCCGTCGACCTGGGACCGGACCGCAGCGACGCACGGATGCACGCCAAGACCGTAGGATCTTACGCAGTGCCGTAGGGGACCGCACCGCCACTTCCCAGCAAATTAGGGACACTGTTGCTCCTGGGGTATCGGCGAGGACCATTCGCAACCGTCTCCATGAAGCTGGGCTACGGTCCCGCACACCGTTAGGCCGTCTTCCGCTCACGCCCCAACATCGTGCAGCCCGCCTCCAGTGGTGTCGCGACAGGCGTGAATGGAGGGACGAATGGAGACGTGTCGTCTTCAGCGATGAGAAGCCTTGGTGCCAATGATGGTCGTATGCGTGTTTGGCGCCGTGCAGGTGAGCGCCACAATCAGGACTGCATACGACCGAGGCACACAGGGCCAACACCCGGCATCATGGTGTGGGGAGCGATCTCCTACACTGGCCGTACACCACTGGTGATCGTCGAGGGGACACTGAATAGTGCACGGTACATCCAAACCGTCATCGAACCCATCGTTCTACCATTCCTAGACCGGCAAGGGAACTTGCTGTTCCAACAGGACAATGCACGTCCGCATGTATCTCGTGCCACCCAACGTGCTCTAGAAGGTGTAAGTCAACTACCCTGGCCAGCAAGATCTCCGGATCTGTCCCCCATTGAGCATGTTTGGGACTGGATGAAGCGTCGTCTCACGCGGTCTGCACGTCCAGCACGAACGCTGGTCCAACTGAGGCGCCAGGTGGAAATGGCATGGCAAGCCGTTCCACAGGACTACATCCAGCATCTCTACGATCGTCTCCATGGGAGAATAGCAGCCTGCATTGCTGCGAAAGGTGGATATACACTGTACTAGCGCCGACATTGTGCATGCTCTGTTGCCTGTGTCTATGTGCCTGTGGTTCTGTCAGTGTGATCATGTGATGTATCTGACCCCAGGAATGTGTCAATAAAGTTTCCCCTTCCTGGGACAATGAATTCACGGTGTTCTTATTTCAATTTCCAGGAGTGTATATGCACCAACAATGGAGATAAAAGTAATTCTTTCGAGGTCAGAGCTAACTGACCATGAAAAGTTTTAAAGTTGCTTAAACCTATGTACCAATAATGCAGGTAAAAGTAAAGCTTTCCACATCGGATACCCACCAACAGGACCGGGTAAAATGCAAGCTCATTCACAAATAAATGCATGTTTAGGATGGAAATATCCTTATTACTGCAATGCTGATCCACGTTAAGGGCATTGGACAAAATAACGGCCATTATAATAAGTCAGGCCAGCTTACAGTAAGAACACACAAAACACAGTATCAAAGACACGAGAGTTTTCACGAAAACCTACGGGCACTGGTGCAGACAAAGCATGGTGCTCACCCTTACTCTTTCCTTTGGGCCTAGGAGAATTAAGTAGAGTGTGTGGCAATGTGCACCAACAAGGGGAGCTGGAAAGAGGCCTTATCGAACTGCAACATATGGCTGCTACCACAAAAGCAGAGGAATGCGGCAACACTCCAGTATGCTTACATACTCTCTCCAAAGTGGACATGGCAGACCGGCACAATCGGAAGATCAGGCCACGATCTAAGCGGACTGACTCGCTGACTGTGAAACCCCAGGAGACCCCTAGCGCGAGCTGCACGCGAGCTCAAACCACGGCCGTTGTGCTGCAGCACTGCCGCCTGCCGAGATGGCAGAGAAGCTGTAGCTGCCTAACGAAACTCACAGAAGACAATAGTAAATAATGATAATTTGACTGTCTCACCGAATAACAGTCAAATAAATAAACCGAAAACCGAGAACTGCTACAAAGGACTAACGTCACCACGAAAAAGCTGGTGAAATTATAGTCCTAATTCATTATGTGTAACTTTTATAAAAATAATCAAACTGTCTGTAATTTTGTAAGTTTTTCAACGATAGATCGAGCACAGCAGACATTTTAGCCCAGGTTTGTTCTGTTTCAGAGGATGGCAAACAATTGGCAGCTGCTGCCAATCAGAGTTTTGAGAATAGTATGCTACTGGTACCAATGGAGTATTGGGGCAAGGTGATTTCTGACCCAGAGTACCGTTATCCAAGATGGCGGCGATGACGTCATCCAATATGGAGGCTATGACGTCATCAAAGATGGCCCATTTTGGTGGGAAGTTTGAATTTTGGTGGGAAGATAGGTCAATTGGGCTACCTCCACTAACCTAGCCCCCCTCTTCTCCCCTCCCTCAGAAAAATGGTGATAAATTCAAATTCCATCAGGACAATGCATCACACCACAGTTACCTCTATTAACCTAAGAAAATGGCGAGAAAGAAAGGGCACTTGGGCTACCTCCAACCTAAGTCATCCGAACGCCACCTAGTCCTAGAAACTGGCTCAAGTTTGTATTTTCACGGGAAGATAGGTCAATTGCGGTATCTCTGTGTCTGTGTTCAGTGTTTTCTGTGTTTGTCAAATATCTGTTTGGCTCACAATCCACAGACTGCGGCACCCTTTAACGGATTCAGTGTCCGTTTGTTTGTCAAATGTCCGTTTGGGCCACAGTCCACAAACTGGTGCGCCCTTTAACAGATTCTGAGTTGTGTTATGTGTTTTCTGTGTTTGTCGAATATCTGTTTCGGCCACAGTCCACAGACTGCTGCATCCTTTAAGAGATTTTGTGTATGTGTTACGTGTTTTCTGTGTTTGTCAAATATCTATTTGGGTTACAGTCCACAGACGGTGGGCTGCGTGCGTGTGTGTGTGTGTGTGTGTGTGTGTGTGTGTGTGTGTGTGTGTGTGTGTGTGTGTGTGTGTGTGTGTATGTGTGTGACTATGTGCGTTTTTCCATACTGGATATTATACTCAGTCTTTTCCATCTTTCCAGAATTCGTCCCTCACATGTTGCCTGAGCTAGCCCATCAGCTGGAGGTTGAGAGGGCTGGAGCACAGCACGAATGTAAGTACATTTGTGAAATGTAGTTCTTAGATAAAATAATTTCGTGTAATATACTAAGTGCCTAGATTGAGCTATCTGAGACATATTCTTTTCTTGTCTTTCTAGATGATTCTATGGATAGGGAGAGAGTCACTGAGTGTGTCATACAATCAGAGCAATGCGGGGGTGAAATCCCTGATTGGGTTCATTAGATGGCGGCCGCTGCGGATGAAGAAGAATCCGAAAGGCGCAAGCGTATGACCCTTTTAGATGAGGTGGAGGAGATACCGGAGTGGGTGGGAGACCTCTCTGAATGTGCTGATGAGTTGCTCAAGCCATGGAGCCAGAATGGAGAAGGTGAATATTTTTAAACTTTATCATTACAGCAAATAATTACCATTACTTATTCTTATTTTTTATTTTATAAAATCTGGATCACTAGAATTATTTTTTAATTTATGTTACAGGCATATCACACAAAGTACATCGTGTGTCTGGAGCAGTGGTTGTTGGGGCGGGAACAGGCTACACACCATACAGACACATAGCGCCGGGGGACAGCACCGATCACAGCTGCGCGAGAGGCTGCAGCAGCACCTGCCTGCCCTCGCACTGCCGCAAGCCCTCTGCCGCCCTTCTGAGCTGGCTGAAGACTGAGAGGGGCATCTGTCTCCCACCTCACTGGTCGGCAATGGGGACATCAGACCCCGGGAACCAACGTCATAGCCCGGTTGTTCCCACCGACCATCACTGCCTCCACTTCCTCAGACAGTTCGCCCCTGCTGTCAGTAAAACGTGTGTGTACCAAGGCGCATACCCCTTCCTGCAGCAGATGCATCCCCACTAGCCCCATCATCGACGGGATGGACTCCTATTTGTAGACGTAGTAATAGTAATATTGATTATTCTATGTCTAGCGGTAGTGCTCTCTCCCATCCTATTGATAGTGAAGGACATCAGAACAACGGTATAATGACTCCTCTAGAATACTCAGCAGTTGCTAGGGCTTTTGAGGGCCGTATCTCATTGACAAGGACCCTGTCCGGTTTTTAGAAGCGTGCCTCCCTGTCTTGGAGACCGAGCTCCTCAAAGTCCTAGACGATCCAAGATTTAACGCCATTCAATAAAGTGCAGTACGCTGCTGCGAGCTAAATTACCACCTCAATATCCTCGTAATGCAGAGGCCACAACTATGCACTATATATGGGGTAGTTGGTTCAAATGGCTCTGAGCACTATGGGACTTAACATCTATGGTCATCAGTCCACTAGAACTTAGAACTACTTAAACCTAACTAACCTAAGGACATCACACAACACCCAGTCATCACGAGGCAGAGAAAATCCCTGATCCCGCCGGGAATCGAACCCGGGAACCCGGGCGCGGGAAGCGAGAACGCTACCGCACGACCACGAGCTGCGGACTATATGGGGTGATAATGGCGTTATTTCTTGGAGCACTTCCACTGTTGAGTGGTATCATGAATCAACCTTGAGCACTATTATGGTCTGGTTTTCCGAGATGGAAGTTCGAGGATCCGCTAAAGCGTACAGCAATATGCCAATCCTTGACATCCATATACATGTCTATGATCCGGTTAATAGAGCTATATCAAACTCCCTAAAGACATAGCTAACAAGAAGGCATTCATTAATGTCGAAAATCGATTTGATAATGCTTGTTTTGCATGGTCAATCCTGAGGTTGTGAGAGAAATTACAAGAAACATTCACAGCGTCCGAACAAAGTCTGTAATATTAAGACATCTTGTAACTTCAATGGTATAGAGTTCCCCGTAAAGATACAGGACATACGCAAATTTGAGGTGTAAAATAGCGGAATATCGGTTCACGTTTATGGGCTGGAGAAGAATAACGACAAGTCAGATGAACAGGACAAGCATACGGTAGTTCGACCCCTACATTTCTCATGATTTGCAGGTGAACATAATCAGCATGTAAACTTGCTGCTCTTCTCTGAAGGTCATAATTATCACTATGTGTCGATCAAAACATGTCCCGACTCCTTTCCTCTCAACTATCAACTACTCATCGTCCAAAACATATTTGTTTAAGGTGTCTGAACTATTTTTCATCAGAAGAGTTATTAGCGATGCATCTATTAGATTGTGCTTCCAAGGACCCTGTACGTGTTATTATGCTTCATTAAATTTCAAAATGCTCACCACCAGTAGCGATGACTTTTGTAGTGTACGCCGACTTTGAATGCCTGCTAACTCCTATTACTCAATGTGAAGGGAGCCCCTTAGCCTCACATACAACGTTCACACAAAAACACGTACCTTATGTGGCAGCATTCCAAGTTGTATGTGGATATGATTCTAAACTTAACCGCTATGAGTCATATGTTGGGGATGATCCTGCGGTTTGGCTCCTCACTGAGCTAGAAAAACTTTCATGGGAAGCTGGTAAGCTCTACAGCACCAACATTCCCATCACCAAATCAAAGGAAGGTGATGAGTTGTATGAAAAGGCGGTTAATTGTCATATTGGTGGGCTGCTGTTAGATAGAAAAGCGGAAACTCCCCATAGAGATCATTGCCATCTTATGAGAAAGTTCCGTGGTGCAGCTCATAACACATGCAATTTGAAGTATAAGTTCCGACAGCACATACCTGTCTTTTTTCGCAATTTGAGTGGGTATGACGATCATTTCGCTACGAAGAATGATCAGACCAGTGTCCTGCCAGAAAATGTTGAGAGGTACATTTCTTTCTCAAAACGAATGACGCCAAAAATCACGTTGCGCTTCCTTGACTCTTCACGCTTTATGCAGACTTCACTCCAGAAACTCGTTGAAACTCTACCTCAGAATGATATGCATATCACTGGATCAGCGTTTCCTGATGAGGAAAAGCTCCAACTTGCGACTAGAAAAGGACTTTTCCCGTATGAATATTTCGATAGTATGGCAAAACTCAATGAGACCAGGCTTCCCGACATATCTGCATTTACCAGCACTCTCACATTCGATGCCGTAACTACAGCAGATTATGAGCATGCCGTGAATGTCTGGCGGGAATTCAACATAACCAGTTTGGGAGAATATGCAAGACTACACATGGACACAGATGTACGTTTGCTTGCAGATGTTGTCGAAAAGTTCCAGAGTGTATGTTTGCCACGTACTCTCTTGACCCCACCTTTTATTACATGGCACATGGGTTGTCTGGTACGCAAAAATAAAAAAAATAAAAAATAAAAAAATACAGCAACTGTTGCAGCCTCGAACTTTTCACTGATGCTGCAATGCTTCTATTTTTTGAGTGCGGGATCCGTGGGGGACTTTGTCAGTGCGTCCACAGGCATGCCAAGGCAAATCCTCATGGATGGTGTCGGATTTTGTGCATCCCTAGATTAGAGTTACATTATGTACCTAGATGTGAACAACTTATATAGGCACACCATGATACAGCCACTGCCAGCTGGCAGGTTTCGATGGGTATCCGAAGATGAATTGAAAGGATTAGGCGGAAAAATAATGGATCTTGCAGGCGATTCTGATGCATGGTATGTCCTTGAGGCAGACATCACATATCACATAATTATTTGCATAGAGAGACAGCGACTTGCTGTTGTGTCCAGGACAACAAATTCCGCGAGGAAGCACCATCCCTAAACTGTTGGCTACTATTGGAGATAAGCGTATGTTATCCATTATCGTAATCTCCAGCAGTGCCTCAGTTTAGGGATGAAGCTTGTTAGAATGAACCGGGCTATCTCCTTTCATCAATCCCCCCTGATTGAAGGAGTATATTGAACTAAATACCGAAAAGAGAGCTGTCGCAAGTAATGACTCTGAAAAAGTTTTTTATAAATTAATGAACAATTCCATTTTCGGATAAACTATGCAGAATCCATGGGAATGGGGTTATGGCGTGAGAAAGTGTATAGCCAGGCCAAATTTTAAGTGTGCCACCATCTCCAATGAAAAGTTTGTTGGTGTGGAGATTTCGAAGACTGCAGTAGTGTATGAAGCCTATTTATTTGGGGATGTACATACTGGATATCTCCAGATTCTGCATATACCGCTTCCACTACGAGCAAGACCTCATTTTGTAGAACCAAAGTTGCTTAATATACAAACAGACAGCTTTATCTACTAGATCAAGAACTGTGATCCATATGAAGTAATTAAGTGCAACAGTAAAGAATTCGACACATCTTCTTATGAGATCGATAATCCTTATGGTATTGTTCGTAAGAAGAAGGTTATTGGTCCCATGAAACACGATGCGAATTGTTTACCGATTGTAGAGTTTGCGGGACTGAGGTCCAAAATGTATGCATATCGTACAATAGACGGGGCCACCCAGAGGCAAGTAAAGGGTGTTCGACGTGCAGCATCTCGTGCCCTCACAGTTGAAGGCTATTTGCAGTGCCTGTATGTTCACAGCGTTCTAGGCGCTCATCCGCACATAGTTCAGCAAACTAGTATTCGATCGCGAGGTCACAAAGTGGACACTGTACTGCAATCTAATGTCGGATTGTCTCCTCATGACGATAAAAGAGTCATTTGTGAGGATAGGGGTGGAACACTCCCATACTCACACTATTTACTTGAAACAAAAGTAGGGGTGGGGGATTCTGATTGAGAGAGAGAGACAGAATAAGTGTGTTAATGGGATGGGGTTTTTTGTGTCAAATAGTATGGCTCTTTTATCATAGTGTAATTATTGGTTGGTGTGTGATGTGTGGTGTGTAAGTGTGTATGCGTATGTGGGATCGTAAAAATATGTATGAATCTGTGTGCATATGTGTGTGAGTGTAACATATGTATGAATGTGTAAATACATGTATATATATATATATATATATATATATATATATATATATATAAGCACCATGTGCTGAAAAAAAATAAATGCAAAAATTATTTCCACATATATATAAGCACCATGTGCTGGAAAAGAAAAAAAAACATTGCGACTTTATTTGTATGTAAGCAAAATGTGCTGAAAAAATTAATATTATTGTCTCTCTTTCGCTATTCATGTGTGTGTGTGTGCGTGTGTGTAAACAGAGTAGTGTTTAAGGTTCACCTACCACTAGCCATCCAGTCATAGGAGCTTGAGTTCCATCCATATCATTTCTTTTTTTGTAGTACAGCTGTCTGGGTTGGACGCTTTAGAGCCACCCAATTAATTGTTATTATTAAAGTATTTCAGCTGTCTGTGGTGGAAAATGTCTAGAGCCAACCAGTTCAAATATAAAAAAAATACTTAGAGCTGCTGAGTTAAGTTGGGGCCATCCAGTTAAATGATAAATGTTGTTATTAAAGTGTTTCAGTGATAAATCTGTATTTCTAAGATATACTTCGTTAAGTTGGAGTCTCTCAATTAATTAATTACTTCACAGAAAATGTATGCTACAAAAAAATTTATAGCCATCTAGTTAAGTAGAACGCCAATTCACAGAGCAACTCAGTTCAGTATAGTCTGTTTGGATGGAATTTCATTAGTAATAGTATTTAGCGTGTAAGTTAGTCTATATGTCTGGTCTAGTTTTAAGTATGGCTCTACAATGGAAAATAAAAAACATTCCCTTCAAGGAATCTCCAACGCGTGTTGGATTCTAGTTGTAAGTTAAAAGTATCTCTGCAATGAACTGAACTGTATCTCAAGAACTATATATATATATATATATATATATATATATATATATATATATATATATATATATATATATATATCACGTCACCAACTAAATTGTAAACTCAAGAACTGAATGAAATGAATGAAGGAAAAAAATTAAAAAAATTTGTCACTCTACATCACCGCTGTTATTTAATTTCTTTTTTTTTTTTCAAGCAGAAGGCTCTAGGCTTTAACCTAAAACAGTATCTAAGCCCAAGCGATGTAAGACTTACCTTTTAAAAGCCGCTGAAGGGCCATAAACTAAAAACAACATAACTACAATAAATTTTTAACAGGGATAAGGCCCACAGCTTATCTTGAAAGACTGCAATACTTGATAAGTAAGATCCTTAAAACTTAAAGCGGCTGAAGGCCGATGCTTTTAAAAAACAATACAATACATTTTCAACGGGCAGAACGCCTTTGATATTAAAAACACAATTACAAGCATAGAAATTCAAACCATCGGCTATGAGCCATTAAAAACATACAGTTAAACGCCAATAAGAAAGGCAGTATAGGCATCGGCGCTCAGAAATTTCCAGGGGGCTCGGTCTGCCCTTGAAATGTTAATGATCGCTTAGGTGAGACAAGAAGTCGACCCAACTATACTCGATACACCGCAAACACAACCAAGAGACAATCAGGGACCCACCAACAAGACGACTTGCTAACCACCGACCAGTATACGAGGATTCCAAAGCCAAAACGTTACAGACACAGCCACCCACAACCAAATTTACATTAAGCTGTCAAAAACTACACATCATGTTGGACAGTGACAACAGGTGAGGTAAGGACACTGCCTGAATTTATGCCAGCGACCAGGGCAGGTAATCGGAACACTAACGGCCACAAGGCAGAAAATTCCGCTGGTGCATTTGAATTTCAAATCGACAAATATAGTTAATTACACCACACGGCAGCTAAATCGTTACCAACTCGAGCACTCGCCGTTGCTCCCAGGAATACTACCAACCAACGGGACAACATGAATAGACATGGCTTTGGTAATTAAATCACCACTCTCGTCGTCCAGAAGGATGACCGACCGATGATCCATGAAGACTGTCCCTGGCTCAAGTGATGCGTGGTGGCAATAGTCGGGCGAGCTGTGGACATCCAGGCCTTACTACTGTTCCAGCCCGACTGAACCAGTGTCGTGTTCCAACTTCACGACTGGCAGGTCCGAACTGCCCTCCTGGCGCATTCCAACTGACTCCACGACTGACGACAACCGGGAAGTAACAGCAGTGCAGCAAAGATAAGACATGAGGGCTATATCGATAGGCTTTGCTGCTGCTGCAGACGGGCAGGATGTAAAACAAGAGATGGCACAAGCACGAGCTACGCACGGCTCAGACATAGGTCTCAAAAATGTTAGGAAAAAAATTCATTTATTTCTCATCCAACTTAAAATTAATTTTACATTTTCATAAGTAGATACAGCAACACTTTTTTGATACTTGTTCTTGAGTCGATGGAGAGAAGGACACCCATAGAATTCCAGGCCTTGAATACAAGCAAATTTAAAGATTCGACGCATCCATGAGATCTTCTCCTTCCCCTTCACGTGGGTGATGGTATCTGTGTGATCGAATAATTTAAGCACAGTCGCCATATCTTTATAGGGTATGCCAGGATCATCCCAGCGAATTCCATGGTAGAAATGTGTTAACCACTTTGCACTCTTCCGTGTCTTAGCACACCTCACGTGATTGAAAGACCCTGGTGATGCAATGTTTGCTGACAATGTCTCTATTATTCCAACATCTTGTGTGTACGCTACAGACGCAACATCTTTAAATACGAACTGTCTACACTGACCGTCATAGAAACCCTAAATGTCTGCAATGATGTTCACACCTTGAGACGTCATCGTGAAATGCTCTAGGTACAGTGCAGAACCTATTCATTTATACAGCTCGTTGCACAACATCTGTGACCGGCCACACGGTCATGTAGAACTAGAGCATATGTGGCAGTGTGTTCTGGGAAATTTGTCGATGATTCAAATTCAATTCGCACATCTATAGTTCCAGACTTAATTATCTCATTCTGTTTCGAGCAGTCTGTTACGCTGAGTGGTGAAAGCTCCTTGAACTTACTTGGACTGAGTAGACACCCTCCTCCCTCTCCTTCATCAGTTTCAAAGTAAGAAGCGCGAAACCTCGCATACATGTCATACGCTAGACTCTGTACATTTTGATTCCACTGCAGATGTAGATTGTCATATAGGTAGAATTCTGGATTGAGGTAGACGTTGGCATTAGTTAACTTGCAGTTGTCAAACATGGTGGAATAATTTGCTACATTACCCCTTCTATCAGTCTGAAAAGCAAGTATGATGAACCTAGGTGCCTCTAGATGGGAGGAAGGTTTAATAGCCCATGTGTGTCTGCTCGCAGTCGATAACACTGGATACTCGAAAACCTCCCATGAGCAAAATGTCACTGACAGAAATGTACCTGAATTCAGGAATTTTAAAGGCTTCAAACGCTCCTCGTCTGATACACTGATAGGAGGCATTTTCCATATTATCTTGCTGATTGTGATCATATTCTCCTATTGAGCTCCTTGAATGTATGAGTTATTGTCTGTCGCACTCCGTACCAGAATGAGTTCCTGTTAGCGTTCATGATAATCTGTCTCATGCCCTCAAAGTACCCAATAAGCGTTTTTAGAGGTATGCAGGCAGTAAATCGCTTGTATTCTGCAACTGTTCTATCCTGTGGATAGTCTATGAACCATCCCACATTGTCTAAACCATGCAGATCTGCTGGTGATGCCGAGACGTATATTTTAACGGCTGATGTTGTGTCGACATTGCGTGTACGGTCGACCTCAGACCCATTGAGTTGATAGCGTATCTCTTTGAATAGGAATTCTAAAACGTTACATCTTAGCTTGGGTCCCACTGTATCGCTGCCGTCGGTTTTCTTGAATGACCCCTCTAGATGCATGAAACTTTTGCATGGAAGCGTGAGTGCGTCTTGGTGCTGGATGACAATCCTGATTTCATAGTTCTTGTTAAATGTTGTTGAAGCATAAGGTTTATGAGAGAAGCATTTCTGACGTTTAATTCTCTCATCATACTCTACTGGACTGGTTATATTGAGTGAGGACGTCATTACGTGGTTTCAGGCCAACTGATTTAAGAAACTCGTAGCGCGCACATGTTATCACTTTGCTGTTCGGTAGCGAAGTGGCGGGCTGTGGATAGCGTGCACTTGTTTTATACCATACGTCCAACCTGCCTTAGATGTAATCGTACAGTGATTTCCTCACCACGAAAGTCAACAAGTTGATTGTTCTGGTCCACAATACGTAGCTCCAAATAGTCAAATGTCTGAGCTGTCACTGGAAGCTATATTGCATTGATAGGGGTCTCAACAATCTTACACCCCGTTGCAACTGAGGGGAAGAATCCGTAAATGTTGTGAATCAGACTATCGTTGAGATAGGAGTTCGTTGCAATGTTACACTCCACACGGATTGTGCTGACGGGGAGTATGTCCACTGTCTGATTTGACTTGTAAAATTTACTTGGATCCTTCAAAACCTGCCCTTTTGTGAAACCCAGCTGGCGCGCTATTCAATCTTTCTGGTTAAAGTCAATCGTTGCATTTACAGTCCTTATTTCAGATTTAAGTGTATTGACGTTTGCACGTAGTTCAATACCTTTTCCAGACTGTTTTAAGAATTAGTATAAACCGTCAATATCGTATGCAACCGGTTCTATTTCCACAATATCTTTTTCACCATTAATTTCCAGATGCAGTCTACTGTTAGTGACGTTTGGGAAGCTGTTGTACGTCTCCAGTCCAGTCAATGCAATACTCCATTCACCAACGCTCAAATCAACTGGCGGGAACTAATTAGCATGCAATACAGATGGTAGTTATTTTAACGTCAAAGTGTGCGACATCGCATCTGAACCTCAACTGATGAAAGAATGTTTTGAACCTCCTCCTTATAGAGCATGCTTCTTCTTCTTCTTTTTCTTTGTGAACGCCAAGATAAACATGATGCATAGATGTCCACAGAGATGTGTATTAAAGTCCTGATAGCGTCGATAATTGTAGAGCACACCTCTTCTGTGAGTGAAGTATCGCTGTAATAATTCTGGTGGTTGCAGGTCACCAAATGAGTCATTTTTGTAACATATGATACCCAGTGGGTGACGGGGCCTCCAGCAACATCTAAATTCACAATAACGCATTCACCAGTTTCCCACATTGTCTTCGGTAATGATCCCCCATAAACACACAACGGAATCTTGATATCTTGAATCTGGCTCTAACGAACTTAAGATCAGTATTTGTGAGTGGTCGATCTGGTAGGACCGCTAATGGGCTTTTTTTTATTTATGAATAGACCAAGCGCTTTCCAGTACGATTTCAAGTATAGTCCTTTTCCGATGGCTGCGGCTACCATCATGCGGTTATGTCTTCTTGCCTCTTCTAACTGTGCTTGGGAGTTTTGCTCGTTCTTGACATTTCGAGCAATAGCTGCAGCACCACCAGCGACGGAACCTAAGCCGAGAGCGCGGAGAGGGCCGGGATGAGAAATGGAATAAAACCGCCAGATGCCTTGGGTATTGGTAGAATTCGAGGTGCTTTATCTTCTTCTTCCCGCATCTTTCTGCTTCAGTGCGTTTTTAGCTGCATACATCGTAGTCAGGATACAGTTCTTCAAACAGCTCTGCTTCCCGCCCTAGTCCTTCTTCTTCTTCTTGTTTAGTGCACAACGTGCAGCATTCATAGCTCGCTTGAAATTCATCACTCCTAAACCCAAGTTAATTTTTCCACCCATGGTTTCATCAACTGCAAATGCTGCGATGCATTGATCTATACCAATATCCTTTCTCTCCGTGTCGCCTTAGCCTTATCAGCTAAAATCCTATCTGCAATGTGACGACTTGATAGATCTTTATTTACAGTGTATGCAATGTCGTGTTCCATACACGCTTCGTCGAGCAGATTAACCCCATTATCACCTCGCGCCAAGCGTTTCTGAAGCTTTGTCCCAGGTCCACTGTAGTTACACCCCGGGATGGGTAGTTCCACTGGCAGTTTGTCTAGAATACCACCACCTCCTCTAATGCGTCTCCTGGCACGCATGTTATGCTACTGCAGTGGCTGTGGACTATTCACGCCCATTATATAGCAAATCGTCGGCATCAATCCAGCTATTTTTGTGTAGCACGAAAACCAAGCCATTTGACTAGTGCTTTATTTCCCCGAAGTCTTATGACTCTCTCCATGAGAAAAACATCCGGTTCTGATCTTTTCTGCATCTCCTCGGTGTAGAAGTAGCCTGAAGCTTCTTCACGTTTACTATCCTTCGTTGCACCTTTGAACTGTAAATATGTCAGTTGACCAGTTCGGTAGGTATGATGTCTCAAATACCGTCTTGTGTTTTGAGATACGCACCAAACCATCTACATTAAATTTCTGTTTGCATGGATCCAGCGTCTTAATGCGATAGCACACCGTATCCATGAGTCCATTATCACGAACATCGATTGGTCTCATTTTTATTGTGGTATGTTTGGTTCGATTATACTGAGAATTTATTTCTGGGAGATCTGTCCATTTGCATGAGCTGCGAAGGTTAAAACGTATCCACATTCGAACTTTTACTGTTCTGTTCAGACTATCCACGATACTTGCCTTCAGGTGAGTGAATGTTGAGTAGTGCTGTATTCCGTACCGTTGCATCACTGTCTTGAAATACCTATTGTAGAATTCCCCACCGTCATCGGTTTGGAGGTTGTCTGGGCATCGATTCGTCCCTGTCTGTAGCAAACGCTCAAAAACATCGGCGACATTTCTACCCGTTTTGGTTTTGACAGGTAATGCCCAGGCAAATTTGGAGTATGTATGAATAACCATTAAAATATATTTGAATCGGTTATTCTCATATGAATATTCCCTCATATCTACAAGATCAGCTTGTCACAAGTCATCCAAACCTTTAATCATAACATGCCTACGAGGGTATGTTTTGCGTGCTGGTTTGTGCAGTTCTCGAACTAGTGTCTCCATACTTATTCGATGATACCTCTCTCTCTCTAAGCTCCGAGATTATTGAAACAATCTCGTTCGAATGAGCTGTATTACCTGCAGCAGCTGATGCCATGAGTAGACCTAGGCGATCTATTAGCTCGTTGGGGTCGTCATAATATTTATACTGCGGGATTCGATTGTTCACTGCTTTATGCTCAATGCCAGTACCATCACTGCTGCTGCTGCTGTTGTTGTTTTCGCCTTCAAGTATTGCTTTTATAATGGTTTTATACTTCTTATTGCTCAGGTTTTTCATGATCTTATGTAGTCATGTGCAGTATTTCACTGTATGTTTCCCTATCATTAACAATAATTTATAGGTTTTTTGATAGGTCTTAGGAAAATAAGATTCATATCACACTCAAGCCGGTAGATGCTTCACAGAACTCAGGTTTTTCACACACACATTTAATCTGTTTCTCTTTAGGTTCAGCGTTCATGTGCAAAGAAAGGTGCTGCTTCAGATCATCAACATCATCCTTTGAAACTCGGGAAATCTTAGCTTACCGTACTATTCCTGTTTCCGAGATTATCATTGCTAGTGAGGGTTCCTACCTTTTACCTCACGGGAGTTTGTCTTTGTCTTGTCGTAGACGTATCAAGATAAATTTTGATTCTAGTATTCACTTATGGGTGAAGTCAAGTGGTCCTTCTTCTTTGGAAGATTGTCGCATTGTGGGTGATTGTACTTTATATAATCATTGAAAGCAGTTCTCAACAAACGGCCCTGTTAAGGGCCAAAGATACTACAAACTTTGATCTTGCCAAAAGCCGAGAAGCGATTCTTCTTGGTGTTTTAGCTCTCTGGGGCACTCTCGGATGCTCTCTGGGCTTCTCTGTGATGCTCCTGGGCTGCTCAATAGATGTCGAGCACAGTCTCTGATTGGTTGTCTTGTTTTTGGCGCGCGATTCAAATTGCGTTGGAGCAATGCTGAGTCTATGCTAGGCAACTAATGGTTCAGTCTCTCCAGTGCAAGACATATGGCAACATCCAGGTCTTATAACTTCATAACTGAGGCATGTTTTAGATAAACATAATTGTAACCCGATTTCACACATAATGCACAGTCATCACACACTGTTGTAATAGAAAGTGTCACACCAGTAAGGTGAATGTCGGGGGAGAACGAGTTAGAAAATACTCTATAGTCATCTGCTGATTTATGTAGCGCTCTGCACGACATATTTCGCCCAATTCGAACTCGGAAATTGGCACTTTAACACACTTGGATACATTTTCAATCTCTATTCTCCCATGCAAACCCCAGACTTGATGCGCTTCTATAGCAATAGCTCAAATGGCTCTGAGCACTATGCGACTCAACATCTGAGGTCATCAGACCCCTAGAACTTAGAATTACTGAAACCTAACTAACCTAAGGACATCACAGACATCCATGCCTGAGGCAGGATTCGAACCTGCGACCACTGCAGTGGCGCGGTTCTGGACTGAAGTGCCTAGAACCGCTCGGCCACAACGGCCGGCTATAACAATGTTCACACGCTTCGATCCACTGGGAGTTAAATTGTATGTGGAGGTGAAAAGCACAGGTGCACTCGACACCTTCTCATCCGCAGTATCTGCATTCTGTGGTTGCACTATCACAGGGATGTTCTGCTAGGCTGGGTCATATGTTGGTGACCAGTACTCACCTCCACCTTGTTGTTTAACAGCCTGCTAGTGACAGCATTCAATCTGTCAGGGGCAGATCGCGTGTCCTCATCACACAAATCGATGAGTGGGACAGACAACAGCACTCCTTGTCCTGCTCCACCAAGTGGGCTATGTGTGGTACCAGATCCCACGTGGCTGCTACTTGTTCAGACACGCTGGATGCTGTTGCTGCAGGTCTCGACAAGATGGCAGCTGAGGTTGCTACAGGTCCGGATGTGGCAGCAGAGCTTGGGATGTTGGTGCTTGACCCAGTTGAACAAAGACAAGGAAGCATTAGACATGGACCAAGATGCGAAAATATTGAATAATGATAAATTAATAATACTAAAGCTAACCAAAGAGAAAGATGTGATAGGCTTACTTTCCCATTTAATCCTGTTGTGCATGACTGTGTGGAGTGCAGCTTCTGTTGACGCTTCATTCTTCTTCTTCTTCTTTTCCTTCTTCTTCTGGTGCTGCTGACTGACTGAGGTCCCAGAGATGCAGAACCTCTCCTGTGTCTCCTACAATGACATCACCAGATACTACTATACTACTGGCTGAAGTCGAGCATGTGACCAGATTAAGGGTTCTTTTTGGGTCCCACCATTTTCCCCCCATCGTAGATTACATCACAGAACAGACGACAGTGCCCTCTGGTGGTCGTACTGTGTACTAGACCATTTAGGACTCGTGGTGAACACACTGCTTCCCGCCGTCTTGGATAATGGTACTCATGTCATAAGCTGACGCCATGTCTGTCATCTTGGACGACATTGCCCTCTGCTGGTGGTAGTGTGTACTAGGTCAGTTGGAGTCTGGACCTTGTGGTCAATACACTGTTTCCCACCATCTTGGATAATGGTACTCGCGTCATCAGCTTACATCATATCCATCATCTTGGACGAGTGTCCTCTGTTGATGGTAGTGTGTACTAGGTCACTTGGAGTCCAGACCTCGTGGTGAACACACTGGATGGCTGGACTGCATGAAATTGTTCAAATAAAGACGTATGTCCTGCACTGGTCGAACCTATGCCTTCAAATCCCTAGGAGTAGGTCGGGTGACAGGTTAGTGGAGGTGACCTTTCTTTCCCGCCAATTTCTTACGTTAGTAGAGGTACCCCAACTGACCTATCTTTCCACCAAATTTCAAACTTGGCCCCAGTTCCTAGGAAGAGGTGGCGATCGGGTGACTTAGGTTAGTAGAGATACCCCAAGAGTCCTTTGTTTTCCGCCATTTTCTTCGGTTAGTAAAGGTAACCATCATTTGATGCATTATCCTGATAGAATTTGTACTTCCTGCCATTTTTCTGGGAGGGGAGGGGAATGGGGTTAGGTTAGTGGAGGTATCCCAGTTGACCTATCTTCCCGCCAAAACTCAAACTTGCCACCAAAATCGGCCATCTTGGATGACGTCATCGCCGCCATCTTTGATAACGGTACTTTGGGCCAGAAACAACATTGCCTCAATACTCAAGTCTAACTCAGGTGCTATCCTCTCTTGTGGATATCTCGGCTGCAGAAAATATGGACTTGTCATTACTGCATCCACTTGACTGGGAGTGGCATTTCGATGGTAGACCTAGGTGTACTGTACAGTGCGGATGAGGACCAGGAACCACTCAGGGTGTTGTACCGCTACAACTATCCAGCAAGTCTGAGGTGCTGTCCGTAACTGAAACTGTGCCACTGGGACTCATTTCACCTGTTTTGGTGGAGTATGTTTGCCTGGTGTCAAGAGTAGGCAAATGCAAATGGATAGGGGCCTATTAATCTTCAGGGGTTCAGACATATGGAGTATGAAGACACTCCTCAGGGAAATGGCAGCAATGGTGAGGAAAAGACACTAGGTGCACTCAGTATGTATCCTGGGGGTTCTTATTCAACATGTTGGAGAAGCTATTCCAGCAGCCATTGAGAGAACAGGGTGCAACCAACGGGCTATAATGCATTCCGCTGCTAGGAAAGCCCCTGGTCATGATGGTATTCAAAACCGTGTCCTCCAGGAGTTCACGGATAAAGCAACTGAGTACCTAACACACATAACGAATGCCATACTAAAACACCAACACTTCCCCGCCTTTTGGAAGACGGCCAAGGTCCTGATGTTCAGGAAGCCTCCCACAAAATTACCGACCCATCAGCCTTCTGAGCTCGCTCAGTAAGATTGTTGAGAAGGTGATTCTCAAACGTATCACTAGGCACTGCATAACAAATGACATCCTGAGACCGGAGCAATTCGGCTTCAGGAATCACCACTCCACAACTCAACAACTCCTACGGGTCGTTGAACATATAACACATGGCTTCAACATAAACAAAGCTACAGGGGCAGTGTTCCTGGACATCGAAAAGGCTTTCGACCGTTTATGGCACAACGGCCTCATCCGCAAACTCAGCGACGCGGGATTCCCCGACGGGCTGCTGCGTCGAATACACTCAAACCTCACAGACAGGAGTTTCAACACTGACGTGCAGGGAAAACAATCAACACGACACGGTATACACCCGGGAGTACCCCAGGGAAGCATCCTAGGGCCCCTATTGTTTAACCTCTACATAAACGATCTCCCAACCACACACAACACAATGATGGCAATCTACGCGGATGACACAGCCATCCTTCCGCAAGATTGGAAACCATCAAACATTACGTCACGCCTACAGACTGCACTCAGAGTGGCCGAGCCTTGGTTGGAGAAATGGCGTGTTAGAGTAAACGTCGACAAGTGCGAAGCCGTTCTGTTCAATAGAAGACCGAAGCAACTGCGCAAACACCGCTACTGCAGACCAATAACCCTACATGCACGTCCAATACGTTTCCGCGAGAAAGTCAAATACCTCGGTGTCTGGCTGGACCGGAAATTACTCTGGGGGGACCACATACAACACATGACCAACCGAGCTAGCGCGAGGCTCAAACAGCTCTATCCTATGCTCAACAGGCGTAGCACACTGAACAGAAGGGTGTCGAGGTCCATGTACATGACACTTATCTGACCCCTGATGACGTACGCAGCTCCTGTCTGGGGATACGCTGCGCCTACGCTCCTGCGCCGTCTGCAGCTCATACAAAACAAAGTACTCAAAATCATAAGCAATGCTCCACGATACACACGCATCGCGGACCTTCACCGGGAATACCGACTTGAGACTCTCACGGAGGTAATCCACAAACTCACCACAAGACTATACAGAAACTCCAGACATTCGCAGAACCCGTTTATTCTGAATCTGGGGAACTACGACCACAACCATAGATGGAAACATAAAAGACCAAAAGACATACTTGTAAGGGCATAACATCTATGGCCAAGCATACGCAAACATAACGGCACAGGCGAGCCCCTGTTAATCAGACGTCATTACTGGATATCCAGCTGAAATATACTGCCGAATAACTGGCACCACACAGGGAAGCCGTACCGTACACTGCATGCAGACACGCTCCACACATCCCCCACACAGTGAGATGATCTATGGCCGATCTCCCACTACTGTATAACGATCTTGATTGTTCCAGGAATGTAGCAGCTGCAGCAACTGGGACACATCGCCATCGCTTGTCACGGTAATGATGCATGATACCCATACTAAAAAATCCAACCTTGCATGAGCAATCGCAGCTAGTAAGCCACTACTGCTCTTACTACCCATCCCACTGTCGCAGAGGTTTTTTTTCCCACGGCACGAGCCATGGCACTTTTTTCCCTCTGCTCTTCAAATCGCTACCCTCACTCGCGTTTCGTCCACTATCTATCACCTGATGGACCGTGTTAATGCGTAGTCTTACCCAGACGCACGGACAACATCACAGCCCAGCATCCTGTGATCCACTTATTAGATAACTAACATGTTTTACGGAGGTGACAGTAGAACTTTTGGTTTGGTCACCACGTTGGTGCGGGCGTGGAGGGGCCCCATCTCTTTTTAAAAACCAACTCCAGATAGTGGAGCACGTGTCACTACACATCAGAGATGCCAACCTGGGTAGTTGACTATGTGTAATGCAGAAAAGGATTTTTTAGATTACGTGACAGTCCATTAAACGATAGCTGTACGAAACCCAGCCATATCAGTGTAAGATCGAAAGAAATGCCTCGTACAGGTGAGAGCATTAAAATCCTAGTGGTAAACACCCGAAGCATTGAGAACAAAATTCCAGTGCTCTAAGTGCTCATGAAAAGCCGTGAAGCTCACGTAATACTATATACAGAAATATGGTTGAAACCTGAAATTGACAGCAGTGAGATAATTGGGGAAAATTTAAGTGTATATCTGAAGGATGGGCTATTGGTTAGTGGAGGTGGTGTATTCTTTGCAGTAGACAAGAAACTGAAATCCAGGAGACAGAAATTGAGACTGCATGCGAGATTCCCAGTATTTCATAGTGATTCCTTTCGTACATGTATATTGCCATATACCGCAGTACGTCACCGTAAATGTGTTTCAACACTGTTGCGTTGTACTAGGCGTGGCTGTAGCGCATGTAATATTCTGCTGTCTGACTCTCACCGTTTAACTGTCTTATCCAGACATTTTGTAGGGTGAGACGTACAGTTTCATCTGGAATCCATAACAGGTGCCACTTCACATTTTCCACGAAACGATTTCACTTCCAGTCGTGTAATCAGATAAAGGTGAGACTAAAATCCTAGAACCGACTAAGTATTCGAAGCAAAAGTGTTGGATGTGTAGGCTGACACTAATCAGCCACCGCCCGTTTATATCTTTTGGTTACTGTAGGTCACAAAATTCTAGTCCTTCCGGGAAGTGTAGTCCGCCATTTTAGCATGGATGGTGAAAACGGACACTCCCACACCACAGAAACTTTTATTCTTCTTTTTTTAGAAAATAAATTGAAAGTTTGAAAAGATTGTACCCCGAGCTCTAAAGTTCAAGCTTTTACAGTTATTCTCAGGTGAGCCATGGCTATGAGGGACCTAAAACCACAGCCTCCTGGGAAAATTAATTTACCAATATACGAATCACGACTGGGGGCTCAGAATACGCATCTAACTTCTGTTAATACTGTTTCACCACTCTAAGTGTCGCTAAGCTTCGAAGAATACTAAGTGATAAAACAAGAAACAACTAACTGTCAGAATTATAAGCAGAAATTAATTTTCAAAAGCAGCACTTTCCTTTCAGTTAACGGAAACAAAATTAAACCTTTTCAGCGTGGTCAACTTTGTGAAGGAAACGACTGATTATTGGATTAACAACTACGGAAATAGAATCTTCAAGGCGATAGACTCTGCAGTTGTAATGAATTTTTTGAAAGATTTAATGAAGCCTTCAGCTGCCATTCTCTTTATTTGATGTACGATTGTTGAACTGTGCTACAACCATCGATAGTCGTGCCCCACCTAAAATGACATCTTTGTTTATGTATGACGGAAGTGGTCTGGAGAAGCTCTCAACTGATTCTCAGAGGGCATGGTGGAAGGAAGACGGAGCCAGGCATGGGTACGTTGAAATTTTAAGAAGTTTGATTTTATTTATTTTTTTAACGCAGCGAAAGCTATAACGATGTTCAATCCGTTAAGGCACTGTCCGTCCGTCCTTCCAGCAAGTGGCACATTGTGAAATGGTAGCAGAGTGTGGTTTATTTTGAAGGTAGAAACTGACTGCAGCTTGTATCGAACATCATTGGTGATTCATACAGTTTATGGTATTTTGTAATGTAAATTGTTCTGACAGAATCTGTTTGCATTCGACGTGTTTCAGGTATACTCAGTGGACACATGGAGCTGAGAAGGGTTACTAGAATCAGTTATCTAAAGAGGGACCAGCTGAGGTACAAGTTAAACATCATTGGAAACCAAAAGAATGTGATGCGATGGAACTAGCGACATAACTGTGCACAGCGCTAGGGAGGCAGTGTAAACTAGCGTGGCTTCTGTTCATCAGATGAGTGTGGCCGTCAAGCGTTGCACCGTGAATATTGAGAAAAATTTACTCTTTTTGGTAGTCAACCTCTGTGAGTGCAGGTGTACTGCGTCCAAGTTCTGATTGCAGATTAGTTCAGTCGGGTAAGTGATTTGAATTTGGTGGTTACTGAATCCAAACAGAGGTTGTAAGCTAGTGAGTTTCAGGTGCGAGTGATGCAATTACAGATGACATTAAGCACATTAGGGTGGGTTGGGTATATGGGGGAAAGCGAGAACGAAACTCTTGTCTCAACAAATAATGCTAGCACCTCTTGTAATACGGAACATTATAATTTGATTAATTCCTGTAATTTTGTTAAATTACCAAAACCTGTCTTAAACGTATTGCACAAAGTGGAGAATCTTGCTGTAAATACCATGAAGAACGTAATGAAATGTTTGCTGTTTTATGTTGACTTATAAAGACAGATTGGGAGGTTGTTTTCCAATTACTGTACGCTTTGTGTTGAGGTTCCTGATCTGAACTGACGGGAGATATATTGGCACAAGGGGTGTTGGCTTGATTTGCGTTTCCGCGTCTTAAGAGGGAGGCTGTCAGGATTAAAAATGAGCTGATTAATGAGTACTTTTTTCGGTTTCAGTGTTCAGGTGAGCCATTGGGGAAGTACATACGAGAGGTGAGCGCAGCGCCGCTCCTGGCCTCGTAGGGCAGCTGTCCGAAGTCGAAAGTGTGGCTACAATCTTACAAGAACTTATTTGGGAGGACTGATCACACGTGGTGTTCACGCAAATCAGATCGCTTAATTACCGACACTGGCGGCATTAAGTAAGCGGACTTGAGACAGCGATGTGGTGGGTAACCTATAAAGTGACTGGTGAGGGCACCCAGTTAGGAGATTTGCCTGAAAGTGTTAATTCTCATAAGGGTAGTCATCTCCGGTGCGGGGCACCTGGCATTTTTGCGCACCAGTGACGCGCTGGAGCGAAACAGCGTTCAAACAGCCGACGCCAGCAGAGGCGAGGAAGATGCCCGCCCAAGGTTGTACTAGGAATTCCCTTCCTCGGGTTTGTGCTGGTACTAACCATGAGCCGACCGCTGTGACCGAGCGGTTCTAGGGGCTTTAGTCCGGAACCACGCTTCTCCTACGGTCGCAGGTTCGAATCCTGCATCGGGCATGGATGTGTGTGATGTCCTTAGGTTAGTTAGATGTTAGTCAGATGTTAAGTCCCATAGTCCTTAGAGCCACTTGAACCAACCATGACGCAGTGTGTATGCTCTTGGACTCTGGTAACAGCAGATATTCATCGAGTTATCTACTGTATCTCAGACACCAAAGTATTTAAAAATTTTCTCAGTTAAAGTCAAATACTCACACTTGTTAAACGCTAAACGGTCAGTTGATGTCTTTAGTCGGATTATTTTTAAACTTTCTTAGCCTTTGGATGTTCTTGTGATGAAGGGATTGCGTGAAGTACCAGTTTAAAACTGGGCTATGATTTTATGGACAGTGAAGTGCTAATTTTTGGTTATTCTGGAGTGGAGTGTTACTTTTAATTTAATCCCACTTGTGTCAGCAGCACGATAGTGGTTCCTGGTGCGGTGCTGTAGCCAGTGTGTGCACGGCATTTGATGTGCGTCGTTTACCATTTTCGTCCTGCTACCTTTTTACCGAGGTGTTGTGCACGTGTATACGCCAGGCGCTTGGATTTTCCTACAGCAATGCGGACGTCTGAATGTGTCCTCAGCTGCCGACCTCTTACTTCTGCGGACGAGTTACTTCCCTACGTTAGTGAATAATAAATTTTAAAGCAGTGGTTAGGAAACTTTTTGTAACGCGACCCACTATTTTTCTGGAGACATTTTCGTGACTCAGTATATACATATTTATACTCCACCACTACAGTTACTACGTAGTAGTTAATAGAAATATAAAAAGTATACGGAGGGTGAATCTAACTATTGCCAGCAAGAATAACTCAGAAAGTATGATGGGAGCTGAAAAGTTTGTGGGACAGATGTTGCATGGGACAGCGGGGGCCAGAATATGACGTTGGTTTTTTGTGTCTATGTGGGGTCGCTTCAGAGATATGAAGGCCAACTTTGTTTTTTTTTTTTTTTTTTTTTAAAGGGATGCTGTAGTTTGATTCTCATTTTCTGATAGCGGCCATCGAGACGAATCCAGTGATGTGTAACGGTAAGGTCTTTGAAGGTCAACGAAGGTCACAAAGGTGACATGAACGTCCATTTACCAAAGGTGTTTGATGTGATGACCATTGGTATCAATGCAGTGCTGCAATCTTCTTATCATGGACTGAGTGATATTCCTTATCAAATCAGCACTTATCGAAGCACGTGCTCTGACAATTCTCTCTCGCATATCTTCAGGTGTAGTTGGATCGCCTTTATAAACAAGAAAACGCAGAGGCGTCAAGTCTGGCGAACGAGCCGGCCACGACACATTTCCTCCGCGTCCAATCCAACGATTTGGGAATTGTCTCTGCAACTCATTTCTAACCGTCAGCGAAAAACCTGTCGGACACCCATCGTGATATAATATTCTGTTCCATGTTCCTAAAGGTATTTCTTCCAATAACAGACCTAATGCTTCTTGCAGGAATGTGGTGTACTTCCTACCAATAAGATTTCATTCAATGAAATAGGAGCCTTTAATTCTGTGCTCGAGAATACCACACCATACGTTCACCGACCACGGTTTTTGGTGTGCAACTTGCCGCAGCAACACTGATATTTCAGTTGCCCAAAATACATGTTATGGAAATTAACATTTCCATGGTTCGTGAATGTAGCCTCGTCAGTAAATAAAATCAAATTAATAAATGTGTCATCCCTTTGAATCTGAAGTTGAGCCATCGGCAGAATTCAATGCGACGCAAATAATCCGTACCAGTTAATACTTGGTGGAGACTGATATGGTAAGGATAATATTTATGGACATGTAAAACACGAACAACACTCATGCCAGATTTCCTCGCGATTTGACGCGGACTAACACGAGGATCTCGGACCACAGTGGCAAGAGTACCAATTTCCGTGTCCTCATTAGTAACTTTCCTTTGCTGGATATGTTTCCTGTGAGTTAAGGAGCCAGTTGTTCTCAGTTTATCATACAGGTATGTAAATTTACGGCGTGTAGGTTGAGTACGTTGAGGATATCTTTCAGAGTATAAGTCTCTAGCTCCCACTGAATTTCGTTGGAATTGTCCGTAAATGAGAAGCATACCGACTTGTTCTTCGAAGGAATACATCATTCACATTCACTTGATTCGACAATACTAGTCTTACCGTTCCTATTAGTGTTGTATTGCGAAATCGTCGAATGGTGTTTACATGTCAATGGCACATTAGATGGATACGCCGTATTTGGCGAATATTTACTATTTGCAAGATAAGCGAGAGAGAATTGTCAAAGCATGTGCTTCGATAAGTGCCGATGTGATAAGGAATACCACTCAGTCCATGATAAGGAGATTGCAGCACTGCATTGATACCAATGGTCATCACTTCGAACACTTTCTGTAAATGGACGTTCATGCTACCTTTTTGACCTTCGTAGACCTTCAAAGACCTTACCGTTACACATCACTGGATTCGTCTCGATAGCCGCTATCAGAAAATAAATACCAAACTATAGCACCCCATTTAAGAAAAACCAAGTTGACCTTTGTATCTCTGACGCGACCCCACCTAGCAACAAAAAACCAACGTCATATTGTGGCCCCACAGACTTTTCAGCTACTATCATACTTTCGGAGTTATTCTAGGTGTCAATAGTTAGTGACTCACCCTGTATGAAATGAAACTCAACTCAGTATTGTTTAAAAATGCTTTGCTGATTAATAATTTTGAAAATGGTGAGGGAACATAATTAAAGAAAAGAAACAATATTTTGGCCCGCAAAAATTTTATTTGATGCAAATTAAGTGGTGAGCTTAATGAGATATGTGGTACTTTTTGGACTTGGTGTTGATGACACTTTCTGTATCTGGATTCAAGCTTGCTAGTTTCAGTGTTAAATCGTTTTCCACGCAAAGTTTGTTTCTATATTTCTTTTCCAAAAAACCTAGCTAGAAAAAGCACCTACACATAAGTAAGTAGTTGTGAACCCCATTAGTTGCTTCAAAGCTATGTTTGCAAGCACTCGATAGTCTCCCTTTAATTTGATGCAAAATGGGATTTGCCTTACTTCTTGAAATAAAGTTTTCAAGGAAGAATTCTATCGAGGAGTCTTCCGCAGATGCCGACATTTTTAACTTCTTAAGGTTTTCCTCTTCAAACGAGTTTCTTATCCATAGCATTTCATCGGGAATTCATGGAAAGTAATACCTACAACAAGAAATCAATGTTAAGTAACACTCTTGAATAAGGAAACAACTATCAGTGGGATTAACATTAAACTATCAGATTCTTTTGAGTTCGCTATGTGGGGACGAACTGTCACTCTGAAAATGGAGGTGGTTCAACTTAATTGCTACTTTTCCATATTGGGTGAAAAACAATAACATGAAAACTATAAACATGTTTAATAAGGAATGCTTCCAATATATCTGATTACTAGTAAAATTATTTTTAGAAGAAGTACCTGAAACTAGAGGCGAGTGCTTCAATATTTTCCTTCACGGCAGCTATTGTTTCCTTGTTAACTTTGATTCCATATGTTTCTATGACATCATTGAGGAGTGGATGCATCAAAACAGCTTTCACTTTACTGGACCGTCTTTCATGTTTTGTAATATCTGCTTCTATTTTATCTTGAACACAGAACTTGTGGACATCCTTCCCAAATTGAGGCTATTAAAAGCACTGAATATGTCACCCGAATATGAAAGACGTATTAATCAGTTTTCGCCATTTAACATGTCCAAGGAACTACTCAACGATTTTGAATCACTTTTGTGCTCCATCAGGAAGATTCTCAGCTCACCTCGGAGCTCAAATAATCTTGATGGCACGTTCCCTCTTGACAACCAGCGTACTTCACAGTGCAGGAGAAGTGTTTTGTGACCACTGCCCATATCATGGCACGGTATGGCAAAACAATCTTGAATTTTTAGGTTAGATTTAATGAAATTCATAATTTTCAGTGCGTCATTCATGATTTTCTTTAGGCTTTCAGACAGACCTCTTCATAAAAGGGTCTCTCAGTGAAGGCTGCAGTGAGTCCACTGAGCAGAAGGGGAAACTGCCCTAACTTTGGCAATAAAACCTGAGTAAGCGCCAGACGTAGCACAGGCACCATCAGTTGCCAGTGCAACACATTTTGTCCACTCTATTTCATTTTCTACCATAAAGCCATCAAAACATTTATAAATTTCTTCCCCTTTTGTTGTCACTGGCAAACATTTACAAAAGAGCACTTCTTCTATACTCCCCTTAAATTCGTACCTAACACTCGGGCACCTAGACATTGCCTGCCCCCTCGAACGCCTAGAGGGGTCATTTGGACCCCTACCACTTAACAAATGTTTTCTGAACTATTATTTCGAAATTTTAAGCATTTATTATATTTTAATGTTTACAAGATTTATAGCCATTTCAGATACATAGTTGTGAATTAAAATAACAGACACAAATTTTATTATTGATTGACATACAAACAAATTTCACTGAACCCTTTAACACCCAAACAAGTGTAAGCAAGTTACAGGCTTTTCTTTGTTATAATTCATAAGAAACTGAACTGTTCATGTGCACAGAAATTTCAGCTACTTCATTGTCTTATACAATTGACACATTTGTATTTAGTTTCCGTTGTACATTTACCACAAACTACATTCTTCCAAACACTGCACCTGGAAACAGTTTTATTACATTTGCAGAATTTGAGAACTTGACATTTACGGCGCTTCTGTGGCATTTCGTCTTCATCTTCATTTTCATTCTTTTAATACTTGTCTGTGGTCATACGAGGAAAGCGACTCAGAGAATAGTTCATCTGCAAACTGCTGAATAAAATGTCTTCTTTTCATCTTCATCTCAGTAAAAATCCTAAATACAACATGTGCATTTATGCCTGCTCGGTAAAGGATATTGTAGAAGGAGTGCCCTGGCTATCTTCTTGAGGAAACCTCGACTGAATACTGCCTCGCCATTTTGTCCACTATGAAAATCCCCAATTTTTGTTTTGTTGCAGTAACATACAGTTTGTGGTATTTTTCTCTCATTTGTATTTATGGTAACTCTAGGATGAAGGGAAGACATTAGTAGCACATTTTTTTGCTTTTTTCCCTTGATAGACTGTCAAGGAAATATCATCATGTTTAAAAACTGTTGTGGAACACAGAGGACCCTTCAAGGACTTCAGAGCATGTGGTATTTCTCTTATTGCTCTATTTAGTGGTCCTACAATGGAGGTTCACCTTCCTTTCGATTTTTTAGCTAGTTTGAGTGAAGTGAAGTAATTGTCTGTAGTGACATTTCTGCCTTTGGCCAGAAATGGTTCCATAAGACGCATCACTACATAATCTGAAACTTTTCGTCTTGGGATCGTGCATCATCCTTACGAAGATAAGGGAAACCATTGAGTATATACTTGCTTTCGACATCTGCGGCTAACCAGTATTTTTGCCGATACTTGTCAGGCTTTGAAGCCATGAAGTTTTCGTGAACTGGCACCTAGTTTTACTTGGGAAGAGCTGCTTGTCTGTTGTTATGTCACTTCCAGTTTTGTAACACAGTGTACAGTTTTCCATGAATTTGTTCCAGACAGCGGAAACCAATGTAAACTTATCATTCTGTAATCGTAAAGAGCGTGTAGACTTCTCGTAGAATCTCAGGAATCTCATAATCTCAGAGAATCTATTCCTGCTCGTGGATTCCACACAAAATGGTAGGCGCCAGGAATCTGACTATAAGCTGTGAAGGTCTGTACTTCGGCTAACACTCACACCAGGAGCATAAATAATTGCAATAAACGGTTCTAATTCTTCCATGGCCATTGACGAGCTGTCATTTCCTAGTACTCTGTGTGCCTCTGCTATAGTACATTTCAAGATATATTTGATTTTATAATTGTCTATGAATACGTACCAAACACTTGATACAAGTTCTTCACTTACATTTCTTTTTGCATGTGTTGTAGGTCCAGGAGATTCTCTCAAAATATTGTGATTAGGAAGACGTCAACTTTGTGAATTGGGCACTGCTTCTACCCAGACTCTTCCATTAGGAGAAACTTCTTTATGTCTTTCATCAGATGATGAAGAAGCAGTCACTTGTTCTACACTCCGAGGAACAGAATTATCTCCTCTTATGTTACATGATTCTTCTCGATCTATAGAGTAATAGAACAAATGAAAGAAAGCCACCATAAAATCTAAATTCAGTAACATTATATACAGATAAGAATATTATGATCATAAATTAGCAGCAATAATAATAATATACTTACTAGACTGTAAATTTCCATTATCTGTATCTGAAGAATCAGAATCATTAGTATGAGATGATTCATCCTCTATCAATGTCTGCGGTAAAAACTCTTCCTCTGAATCGTCAGCAAAAATTTCGCCACCATCTGAATCGCACTCCAAAACTCTTTGTAACTCTACAAGAATCTCTTCATCTCGTAAATACTCTGTCCGCTTCATTTCAATCTTCAGCTCAAAATCACCTTCGAAAGAATTATTCTTACAAAGGAATGACCAACAACGGTGAAACGAGTCCATTGTTGTCATTTAGTACTGCAATAAAATGAACACGAGTAAATTATTGCGCTATAAAGTAGCCGAGGATTGAGAATGCCTGAGATAAATGTATGGCATAACTATAAACAAAATTACAGCTTTTCTTTAAAGGGGTCAATATGACCTCTCTGGGCGTTAACGGCAAAACTGGAAAAAAGTGATAATCAATTAGGCCAAATGCACTGTTTTTTAATACAATGAAAGTACATGTCAAATAAATAAATGTCACACAAAGAAAAGTCGCTTGAATCATTCTTTAAAACATAGTTAGCACTTAAAAACCGAAAAGGGTCATTTTGACCCCTCTGGGCGTTCGAGAGCTAACAAAAGCTGAAGCTGGAATAATAGCCTTGCCGACTATATCTGTGCTTTCATCAAGCTGAAGTCACCAGTAGTCACTTTGCTTGAAAACTGTGATCATGGGCTGTTTTACAACCTCTGACATTTCATTGCTCCTTCTCTTTTCCGTTGTGTTTGACAGGGGTATTTCGTCAATTAGTCTTATATGCTTTCCACTAAGTAGAGTATCAGATATTTTGTTGGCCACTGGCAAAATAATATCCTCTCCTTCGGTGTGAGCGGCCCCGTTCTTGGCCATCAGTAGTGACTGTCGATATGAAGCGAGTGTATCTTTCTTATTTTGTTTCCCGGAAGTCGATTTTGTCATCAGTGATATTGACTTTAAAAATTCTCGTTTTTTGATTTGGGAAAAATTGATTGACTTACTGACGTATTCTGGATGTTTCTTTGATAAAAGTGTTTTTATATCTGTGCCAGAAAATACAAACACATATCTCAAATAATCATCATTGCATTTACGAAAGTAAAATTTTGCTTTCTTCTGCAAGGAGTTCAGGTGTATTAGACGATGACAGGTACCGGATGTAGAAGGTTCGTCGTAATTACATAACGTCTGTCTTTTACGGCACGAACCTGTTTTAATCCACGCGCCCGTAGTGAAATAAAATGAAACAAGCAGCCACAATAAACATCCAAGCACGCTCTCAGGTCATGAGTCGCATTGTCGCTAGTGCAAGGGAAAGCGGTCTTGCATGCATTACCGCAATTACCGTTGAGTCCTGCGCCTGCGCTGTTCTCGTTTCTCCCAGAGCACGTTATTAAGCCACAGTAGTTTCCTGCTTAGAATTATTTTGTATATAACTGTTCATATTATAAAATTTCATAGTTCCAGTCGGTAAGATATTTTACTTAGTTATTTTAAAAATCGTCCGGCGACCCAGTTGTGGGTCGCGAACCACAGTTTCGGAAGCACTGTTTTAGGGTATTTATCATAAAATATATGTGCGTCTTTGCGTGCTATCATTTACTGAAAATCTCGTTTCGATACCTTGAATCGTTTGTGAGACACGACGCTTGTTATGACCACATGACTCCCGATGCGCAAGGATGTGAATGGGCATGTCGTGCGCGACTGTTCTTCTGGTACAAAACGGAATAATTCGAGAAATAAATGAGATATCTTTCTGCTCTCTACTTCAATTAAATTTCGATATCTTATTTACACTCCATTCGCTGTAATGTTGGAGCTAAAATGAACCGTACGCAAAGTTTATGCCGTATGTTGTTACTTTTGCAAAATCTTTAAAATTTCGCCTAATGTTTTACTTAATTTGTTGCTGCACAGTAACTATGGCATATAACGAGAAGAAATTCAGTCTATCATCAAGCGAAGGCATCATACTGGAAGATGTGGAAAAAATTCACCTGATAGTTGTCTTAAAATCGGATGAAAAGTGTTTCATACCAGCCTGCAAGCCCGCATGGATGGAACTGGGCACATAACACTCGACTGTCCATCGGATATGACACCCGCTAACACGAGAGGGAAATGAGATATCGTTCTGCTCTCAATTTTAAACAAAATTTCGACATGCTATCTACATTTCAGTCACTGCAATATGTGAGCTAAAATCAATCTCACGCTAAGTTAATGGAGGGCGCTTTAGCCTCTGCGTACTCCACAAAATCATATGCAACGTTTTACTTAATCCGATGCAACGCGGTAAGGATGATGGGTAACAAAAAGCAATTCGGTTCTTTATCGATTGAAACTCGCAGACTGTAAGACTTGCAAAAATCAAATTTTTTTCACTTCATAGCTTTTGAAAAATCGGATGATGAGTATTTCGTGTCGGACGGAATGCCGGCTCTCACAAGGGAAACTCCCCGCCGCATCCCCCTCAGATTTAGTGGTCAGATGTCCCAGTGGACGGCTCGTCAAAAACTGAACACAGATCAAGCATGAGAACTGGAAGAATGTGTACTGAACTGCGAAAAAAAAAAAAGAAGGAAAATCGAAACAGTAAACGGTCCAAGCTCGAGATATGCAATATCGAGCGATTTGTAGAGCCACAGGGCCGTGGTTATGTGGTTACGTCTGTGGATTAGGGCGTGGGAGATCCGTGTACAAATCGCCCTCGTGCCCCACATATACATTTTTTTTCGAAAAATTATGAACTGTGCGTCCGATCATTGACAGTCTTTTCGTTGTGTTCGAGTTTGTGTCTGTTTCGTGGGTAACGTCCTTTTGCAACAGTGAGGTGTAAGAAAGGGGGCTTCCAGACATACGTACCTCCTATTTGTTCTATGCAAATATCACAAGTTATTACTCTCGCGGTCCGATTTGGTAGTGTTAACTCTTGAATCCCTTTGTTGGAACGTAGTTCGAAGCCGTTAATTTGTTATTTTCAGTTCTGTGTGAGATCTATGTCGCATCAGGCACGCTTTCACTATTCATCACATTTATTTGCAACGGTAATATATTACTACAGCATGACCCATATTCTATACCGAATGTATGGTATGATAATTTCCAAGACTACACGAGGAGAACAGACACGTCAATGACCGGACGGACAGTTCGTAATTTTGTGAAAAATTGAGAAATTTAAACACGTATCTCCCCCTGCATAGTCCAACACGGTGACCGCATAACCACGACCCCGGGGCTCCACAAATGCGCTCGATGTTGCACATCTTGTTTAGATTTTGCTTCTATTTTCACAGTTCCGTACACCTTCTTCCTGTTTTCATGCTTGATCTGTGTTCAGTTTTTGACGGGCTATCCACTGGGCCAGTTTACCGCCAAAATCAGAGGGGGGGGGGGGGGGGTTGCGATGTGGAGAACAAGCACCAGCATCTGACGAGCAGTACAGCCACAGCGAAAGCAGTCTCTGCACGAAATGCAAAGAGCTCTTCTGTAGCAGCTAAAGAGTTACGGATAAGAGATGAGACGACGAGCTGGTTCCCTCGAGTGCATATGAGACAAGTGAAAGCTGACAGTTCAAGGCAAAAATAAGTTTAAATGTTGTTATCGCGTCATCCCTTAGCTGGGATGAGTTTGAGTTTATTGGGGCTGGCGGTGACAGATATGCCTCGGTAGTCGATAGTCATGTCACGCCTTAAATTATATCTTTGCTTAAGTGCGGTCGAAGTGGTCTGGGGCAGCGAGCAGAGTCGGTGGCTCTCAGTTGGTTCTTAGCGGGCTTGGAGAAAGAGGAACGGATGCAGGCCTGGCTACAGCGTGTTGCTGCGTTGGCTGCGTGGCGCAAGCAGGTGCGTATCCGGCGAGGAAGCCTACATCGAGAGGATTTGGATTGCTCACACCTTCCCAGTGGAGTTTTCAGTCGTCTTCCGCCATAGCTTCTTGCTTGCAGCTGTGCATTTCTACCACTTGTGTTCATTCCGGCCGCTGCACTATTCTACACCATCTATTTGTTGAGGGGTTTCGGTGTAGTGCTTCGTAATTTGCGAGCAGATTAACCTTCTCAGAATTTAAGGGAACATACGATGTTAGACTGCCATTTTAGTATCTGGTTATCTTGTGCACTTTTACCCTTCGTTATCTTGTACTGAAACTGACTGTCGAAGCCTGGCACCCTGCTCAGCCTCTCGATTGATAAGCCTAAACTTTCCGGTAACATCGGGCTTTCATCTCTAACAACGAGTATCTCCTTAGTTGTAAATGTACTTCACATTTTGCTATTGTGATTCAAATTGTCATTTTTTGTATCTTTTGTGATGAATAGAGATCGTATTATATGCGTCATACAAACCTTAATATATGCATGCAAATATCCATGAAAAATGCTTAAAAATGCATGAAAAGTGTCGAAATATGCAAGATCAAATAATAAAAAAATACGATAGTTACTGTGTGCATTGTATCTCAAAGTCGGAGCTGTGCATATCAGTCACGAGGAAGAGCGCCGTCCACGCGAAAAATCAATACGTTTAGAACGCTGATATTTTCTGGATACTTTCTGGCAGAGGTTAGGAAGGGGGTTTTCCTGCAACTGTTTTCTAAAAATTTGCGAAATGGGAACGCATACCGTGTTTCGTGATTTTCTCCTTCTTTCCTATTGTTGTTGCTAATAAGCGGATGTGATGCGTGTGAGTCGCAGCGAAACAATCGACATGTACGGGACCAACTTAGAGATATATCGCACGCAGAGGCGTACGCTCAATATCTCCGTAATATTTTATTTAGAAAACAACATACAATTATGAGTTTTTTTGAACAGCATTAACTTTTAATTAATACTATTGGACCAAAGCATCATTTACAGTTTATTTTACATTTTCTACTATTGTACACATAAACGACCGAGTACTGTTCCAAATCATCTGTAGTAAGATTGTGTCTTCGATCACGCAAAACATTTTTTAAGCAGAAAAGGACCGTTCTACATCAACTGAGGTAGCTGGGCAGTATTTGAATTTGGGTTCTATGTTAGTATTTATTGTTCCTGGTAAAATTTCACCCATCCAATTAATAAAACTATCAATTTGGCACTAGACTTCAAAGCCTGGGTTGTTGTTTAAAATGTTTTCAAACTTTTCTTTAAGTTTTCTTGGGATACCTCCGGCAATGAGAAATTCACTAGAATAAGTTTATTCATTAACTGAATAGATCCATTCAACACCAAACCTTGAGTTTCAACCTTTTTCAATACTTGCAGGTATATGGGAAAATGATTGCTAATACCGGAATCATTAAAAGCTTCTCGAAATGTTCACTGTAAAACAACACAGCTTCGACCCACGTACCCCAACGAGTTACCACTGGTTCGGGAGGTAAAGGCACATTTGGTAGTTTTTCTTTGTAGATCTTGATACGAGTAGCAGCCTTTAGAAACACTTTCTTTGCGGATGAAATCATTTTATTTACATTCACAAACGTGGAACGTACTTCTTCAGCAAGGCGATGTACTCCATGAGCAAAGCACGTCACATGAATCAAATTGGGATAAAATACTCAGAAGGCTTTTCATGGTTTGATCATATAGGGAGCAGCATGTGAAATAAACATTCTTTCATCTGCAGATAATTTATAGTCATGTTTTGGTTAGTCATTTTCTTACTAAGTCAGCTGTAAGGTAATAGGGAAATTGTGACGGTTTTAATAAATGCTTATAAGCATAATCGTTATCGATGATGTTCAATCCCAAGGCTTGATCCTTCCTTACAAATGAAACAAAACGCAAGTAGCGCTTTACAGTCGCAGAATTTCAGCCTTAGACATTTTCAAGTATCTACAGAGAAGCATTATACAAGGGCTATCCACAACGTACATTACGTTTTGGAATTAAAAATAAATAAAGTATTGGAAAAAGTTTTTATTATATACAGATGAACGCCACACTTCAATACTACTTTTCTACATAGTTGCCATTTAAATTAAGGCACTTATCGTAGCGATGGGCGAGCTTGGAAATTCCTTCGTCTTAAAATTCGGCCGCCTGCGCCTTCAACCACGTGGTTACCTCTTCTTGAAGCTGTGCGTCGTCATCAAAACGTTGCATAGCCAACCACTTCTTCATTGCTGGGAATAAGTGGAAGTCGCTCGGTGCCAGGTCGGGACTGTACGGCGGATGAGGAAACAACTCCCACTTAAAAGATTCGAGAACTTCACGAGTGGCATTTGCCGTGTGGGCCCGGGCGTTGTCGTGAATCAGCAAGATCTTTGAGCCCAACTTTCCCTTACGCTTGTTTTGTATTGCTCTTCTGAGGTTGTGCAGAGTTTGGTTATACCTTTGAGAGTTTATTGTAGTGCCTCTTTCCAGGAAATTCACAAAAATCGTATTTCTACCGGGTTACTGATTAACCACGTGGTTGATGGCGTAGGCGGCCGAATTTTACGACGAAGGAATTTCCAAGCTCGTGCATCGCTACGATAAGTGCCTTAATTTAAATGGCAACTATGTAGAAAAGTAGTATTTAAGTGTGGCTTTCATCTGCATATAATAAAAAAAAATTCCAATACTTTATTTATTTTTAATTCCAAAACGTAATGTACTTTGTGGATAGCCCAACGTAAGTGATACTAATGCATCCAGTGCATAATGCTTCTGTTTTAGCTACTTCAGAATGGCCTAAGGCCGAAATTGTACAATCGCACATCAGATAAAGAGAATATCAGCTGAAAGCATCACAGACTATTGAAAAAAAATAAGTAAATATTTTTTAATAAAATTACGGTCTCTGTTTGTTGTCGTAATAATTTCTTAACAGGCTTTAAATCTGCGTTGGTAGTAACTGCAATAGCCTTAGCCTGGCGCGACAAATAGGAACTTGAATTTAGAACAAATACAAAACAAAGACGACCATGTGAGTTTCATTTCAACCTTGCTTCTAGCAGACAAGTGCAGACTGTTCTTACCGTGCATCTTAGGTGACCTTCCCTTGCATCCCCTGCTTTCACACCTGTCATCTGGCTGCTAGAGTCCACAGAACTCGAAGCTTTTTGGCAGCTGTGAAGTTCTTAGAATGAATCAGATTTCTTCCCAAGAATATTTGTAAAAGATGTTTGTCGCCCTTCTGCCATCACTCACAAACAAACTAAAATTGAAATTTTCCTAATTCGTATTTGAAATTAACGTTTTAATGGGGACGCAGCGGAAGGACGTGAATGGAGCGCTACGGATGGCCACTAGAGTCATTCTTTTCGGAGGTCAGGAATGTCGTATTTGAGGATCGTGTCTGAGGACGCTGCCGGTGCGGCGAGGAGCTACGGCACCTCGCTGCGACTGCGACGCACACGCTGGACAAAGCTATGGTGCCGTGTCGCCGCCTGTGTCGTCACAGGAGGTAAACAATAACGCATGTAACCGGACCTTTACAAACTAGAAGCACGCCAGAAAGAGGTACTCTCGAAGCGTTTTAACTTTTTCACCTGTTTTCTTCTTTCCTTTTAAGATTTATCAAATGAAGATCTTTAACTAAAATAATGAGAGCCAACCAATCCGCTGCTGTTGCTAAAAAGATGAAATGAAAATTTGAATACTCTACATAACGGGAATGTTGAAGTTCTGACATGAAAATCTTTAAGTTCACGCATGACAGTACACATATCACCAGAATTCCGTTATGGGAATACTTGGCAAACTGTAATGGGACAGTCGCCCGGAAAGACATCGTACATCACAGGAAGAACTGCTTTTAAATTCCAAGTAAGTCATTCCGGGGTACCGTGAGGACATATCAAGCTTCTCCGTGTATTTATTCTGTGGGTACTACAGCAGTAACATTACATAGATTAGTTACTGTGAACAGGGAATACCACTCCACATACGTGAACAGAATGGAGAGGAGAGTATGAATTTTGCTATAAATCAGCTTACAATACATTTGTGAGTCATGTCATACATCAGTGAACCCCTTTGCATCGACACGCCCGCTCTTTCACTCTCTCTCTCTCTCTCTCTCTCTCTCTCTCTCTGCACACACACACACACACACACACACACACACAATGTAGCTCTGTGATGAAGAAACGTCAAGTAATTTTGAAAGTAAAAGAGTGGCAGATTTAAAAACATACAATACGCACGACGCGTATAAATTGCAACCATCACTGCTACTTCTTTTTAAAAAATGACGTAACGCAAGACTTATCTCTAAATGCTGACAGACAGAAAATGACCTGCTCTCACTATAATGATAGCTGCATAGGACACGCAACAATGAATTTTAAACAATGATAGAGGAAGATACAGATTTAAAAATTAAAAACATAGGAAGTAAATCAACCTTCGCAACTGACCTCATACAAGTAGCCACATGGTGACGCTATCAAAAACAACTTTTTAATTCTTTATACAATGGAAAGCTGTAGTTAATTGACGTATAATTTACGCAGAAATAGTTATTTATAATCACACCAAAAAAATTCAGGGAAGAGACCCAAAGAGCAGTGCCATCAAGAAACGCACCAGTCTCGTGCATATGTGATGTCCCGTTGTTGACAGTGTGCACTCCTCAGTGCTTCCGGATGTTGCTAAACCTGTTCTTGTCTTCTAAGGATTCCACGCTGCGTCCCCCGCAGTTCCCTGGGTTCTAACCTCTCGCCTCCTGGTATTCCACCACTAACTCGACCCCCCCCCCTCCCTCCTTGCCACACGATTTTTAATTCCTTTAATAATCAAATTCCTGTGCATGAAACAGCTTCAGACGTCTGATTACGTTACAAATGATTAAATAGTTCACGTTATGCATGTAAACTCTTATGGTAAAGATTGCGAAATTCTAATTGATTTTATTAGTTTCGTATTACTCACCGATAGTGCTCCCATTCTCAAAAACTGAATATAGTCTCGGTTATTTGGGCACTGCGAGTTGTACTGCCTCAAGACGTATACACAGTTTGTAAGTTTTATACCTGTCTTATTGTGCTAAACGCTAACCTTTAACTTCTTACTGTCTTAATGAGCAAATTGTGAAAGCATTTTGAATTTTTAAATTTACTCAGTAATCATATCAAATTAGGGAAATTAAATTTTTTTGCTCTGAAAGCCATTAGATAGGCAACCTTAAAATGACACAGTGTGACGTTTCAGCCATTCAATAATACCTACATAAAAACTGTAAACGTGTATAAATTTTAAACAGTTTCACAGTCTACTCATTGAGAGGTTTAATCCTACGTTAAAGGTTTAACACACGAACTCCAGCATTAACGCCACAAACAGTGTATACGTCTAAGGCAGCGGAACTCACACTGTACAGATTACTCAGGCTGTATTCATCCAGCAGTTGAGAATGGCAGCACTGAGCGACTTGCAACAAGCTTTACACGTAAATCCACACCATTTCGAAAAAATTTTCTCGTTAAAACCGTACTTAAAATAATGAAGGGAAAAAGTTTATTGCGGACAGTATTAGGTTTTTGCTGTTCCTGCAGGAAGACTTCAGCATCAGGCAAGAAAAATTAATTTATTATTCCTTTAACACTAAATCTGTTCGCAACACATTTTGCAGATATCGTTCACAGAATTTGTTTACGATAGGATATTGTACGGCACATATTTCAAGGGATATGACGGTATAAGCTCTCAGTTTTCATAAAACGGAGCATACTGATCCAGTGTCTAACGTTTAACATATGGACTCATTTGTAAAGTAATCAAATTTTGGAAGCTATTTTATACACGACAGTTCGATTCTTTAAAGATGCGGTGGGACAGTTACTGCTAGATTTAATATAATCATCTGCAGTCTGCTCTTCATTGGTAAAAAAAGCAATACAAAGTATCGAAAATGTCAAAATATGATTACTTTTAACGTTAAAGCGTATTAATGCTTCTAATGCGTCAAAATTTACGCTTTTTTGTTATCATGACACATCCATGGTTCCTACATTATCATCAAGCACGTCAGTTTCAAATGTATCCAGTTTTTACTTTCGTCCTTTCAGCACAGTTCATATGTAAACGTAGAGGTTTTAATGTCGGAAGTTCTATGCTATTGCACCGTTAAATATTCAAATATTCATTGCATCACGAATTTACAATGTTACTTTCACATTCCACTAGAAAAAAAGCCTTAAATATAAAAGCCGAGGCCAGACGCGAGTGAAACAAAGAGCTTTTTAGCAACTGCAGCGGATATCCATTGATTCTGTACACAGTTTCGGAGAAGCACTGAAACTAATGACAAATTTAAGCTTCAGTTTAGGGTTCTGTGAAACAAAATAAACAAAATCATATGCTATTAACGGTAAGAGTCAACTTCTCAGAACTTGTAGAGCAGTGTTCTCTGACGTTGTTCCTACGCCGTGTAAACCTACTTAGTAAGTACGCGACGGCAGCAGTTGTGCATAATGACGTAGGAATCTTAGGCTTCCATAGTTCCAAGTATATTAAAACGGAAGTCTGAAACATGCTGTGGCAGAAGTTGGAGGCGTGGGTGGAGTCCAATATGCGCTGCCAGTTAAAAAGTTTCAGCGCTTTCGGCGCATTATTAAGAGGATGTTTGCAGGTACAAACAATAGCCGACGGCGTTCTGCCGTCCTTTTAACGAGAAAGTTTGCTGTGTGTCCTGCAAATTCAGGTTCGCCGTCTTGTATCAACATCCTCGTTACTACCCGGTTCAGGCGTAGTAACGGAAGATTGCAGTCTCGAAATATGCTGAACTGATAAATAGAAAAGCTGGCTGAGCACTGACTTTGAAACGCTCTGACAACTCTGCCATAGCAACACACGAACTGTTAAACGGCTCAACGGATTCGTATCATTGTAACCACCTGAAACACTGAGCGGTTCTCCAGGTAAGCCAGTCGTTAGCACGCTGTCATCGAATAGTGTTGACCTCTACATGACAACATGCACTCAGTCTCCAGCACAGTTCCCGGCAGAGGGCGTAGCCACACCATCAATTTCGTGTCCTGTGTTATTCGTGCGCTGAGAGAGAGGTGGTGCCAAGAACAACTAAAGATCCTATAAAATATCTGTAATCAAATAACTCTCTTTGTGTTACACACCACTGTTGATTCCTAGCATGAATAGAAGAAATACTTTTAATTTGTTACAAAACGCGGAATTTTCCTCATCTACATGGTAAACAGAATTGAAGTAGCAGCTGGCGAATAATGACTCCAGATATTACGAATACCAATGATACCTATCAAACATTTCCGCCCACAAACCTGTAACACAGTTAAGAAAAAATTTATTTAATTCTACAGGGCAAGAAAAAGTCTAAAATTCAACAAAGAGTGTAAATAATATTATCTGATTCCAAACTGCATGTACGTAGAGACAGGTATTGATTCCCAAGCAGCACACAAAGGTCAGTTAGCAGCGCATGGATCTCATTACTCGTAAATACAGTTTGATCATTTAAATCACTGGTCTGATGGGGGCCTCACTCTTGGCCCTTCTAACTTTCTTACTAAATCATTTTTAGCCATTTTTGGAATTCTTTACGGGTTCCTTTACTGCTTGCTCAAATTTGTAGTGTCAGCACTGTCTCGCATATATCTGCATTTCTCTGGAACTCAAACAGACCTTTGCCGAGGACAGCTTTTACCAATCTTTCCATACTTCTGTGTATAATCTGTATCATAGTTTGCAACGGCGAGTGAGTTGATCGTTTCGGTCAACACAATTCTGTCGGCAACACCTTTCTGAGAAAGAGAAATTTGTCCATTTTCCAAATTACACGGAGGTGTTACAGAAAAGCCAACCTTAAGAAGACGTACGATGAGGAAACTGGTAACTTGATACCAACTTTCAAGGCTCGCTTTACTGATTGCTAGATTTATTTAGAAAATCCCTTTCGCATTTTCCTTGTAAATGCACCGGAAGTGGTGCAGCTGGAACTTGTCTATATGCAGAACTGAGTGACACTGCGAATTAAATTCGATGAAGCAGATCTGTTAACTTTCTATCGTTATATCGACGAAACAAATGTAAGTTATTAGTAAATGATGCTTTAAAATGCGCTAACCTCTTTGGGTCGACGTAGACCACCAGTATATGCATACAAACTTTTCCCACAGTGAAAACAAATCAAAATAAAGTTGGCCAGGTGCGAGGAGGACACGCGGACCTTGTGTTTCGTGCAAACTTAATTATGTGTACAGTTAATCCATTCCGGAAATCGAGGATCTAGATGATTTTTACGTCTTATCGACATTGATACCGGCACAATATCGGTCCCAGGGATTCCCCGACTTTCGAGAATGTCGTAATTTCAGTCTGAAGTCGGATAACAAACAACAACAGAAATATTTTGTTCCCGTGATATGATTACAGATTAACAATTTTCTTATTCTTTTCCTTTACTTGTACTGTAATACCTTTCTTCCTGCCAAATTTCATGATTCTGCGTCGAGTACGTATACCTGTTCCTGAGAAAAAAGTGGTCTTAACAGACGGAGGGACTTACACAGACTAGGATAACAAACCACAATTTTTTTTTCGTGTGATATAATTATACAAATTAACAATTACGGATTTTTTTTCTCTTTACTTCTCTCTTCTGGCCACCTTTCATGACTCTCGACTAGCAGCAAGCACCCTGCAGGTTTTTATGAACGAGTTCTCCAGTGTCAAAATATGTGGCAGTAATGTCTGTGTCTTTTGATTGCATTGACGTAGGAGCTTCACCTTTCTACGCCACACAGGGAACGTAGCCTCAGTATCTGACAAATTTCAACTTGACACGTCTACTCGTTTCTCAGATAAAGGGTTTTGAACAGTCCGACAGACAAACACACGGACAACAAAGTGGTCCTAAAAGGGTTGCAGATTGAGGTATGGAAACGCAAAAGTAGGAACGGCTTGACGAATATCAATTTAGAGACAATTTTGCCCTTGTCCAAGACAAAAATTGAGCCAAACATAAACGTCATTGTGAAATTAATGGTGTTTTAATTACATTTATGAAATAAAATGAAGCCTTGTGCACAAATGGGGTGAACTTGTTGTATGTATATGCACACCGAAGAGCCCAAGAAACTGATACAGGTATACGTATTCAAATACAGTGGTATGTAAACAGCCAGAATACGGCGCTGCGGTCGACAACGCCTATATAAGACTACGAGTGTCTGGCACATTTGTAGGTCGGTTACTGCTCCAACAATGGCAGATTATCACGATTTAAGTGAGTTTGAACGTAATGTTATAATCGGCGCACGAGTGATGGGACACACCATCTCCCAGGTAGCGATGAAGTGGTGTTTTTTCCCGCACGACCATTTCACGACTGTACTGTGAATATCAGGACACCGGCAAAACATCAAATCTCCATCACTGTGGCTGGAAATAGATCCTGCAAGAACGGGACCAACAACGACTGAAGAGAATCGTTCAACGTGACACAAGTGCAACCCTTCCGCAAATTTCAATGATGGGCCGTCAACAAGTGTCAACCTGGGAACCATTCAACGAAACAACACCGATATGGGCTTTCGGAGCCGAAGGTCCACTCGCGTACCCTTGATGACTGCACGACAGAAACCTTTACGCTTCGCCTGGCTCCTTCAACACCGACACTGGACTGCTGATGACTGGGAACATGTTGCCTGGTTGGACGAGTCTTGTTTCAAATTGTATCGAGTGGATGGACGCGTACGGGTATGGACACAACCTCATGAATCCATGGACCCTACATGTCAGTAGGGGACTGCTTACTGCTCAAGCTGGTGGAGGCTCTAAGATGGTGTGGGGCGTGTGCAGTTGGAGTTTATGGGACCCTTGATACGTCTAGAAACGACTTTGACAGGTTAAACGCACGTAAGCATCCTGTCTGGTCACCTGCATCCATTCACGTCCATTGTGCATTCCGACGGACTTGAGACGCTCCACATGTCCAGAATTGCTAGAGTGTGGCTCCAGGAACACTCTTCTGAGTTTAAAGACTTTCGCTGGCCACCAAACTCTCCAGACATGAACATTATTGAGCATACCTGGGATGCCTTGCAACGTGCTACTCAGAAGAGATCTTCATCCCCTCGTACTCTTACGGATTTATGGGCAGGCCTGCAGGATTCATTGTGTAATTCACTCCAGCACTATTTCTGACCTTAGTAGCGTGCATGCCACGTCGTGTTGCGCCACTTCTGCGTGCTAGCGGGGACCGTACACGACATTAGACAGGTGTACCAGTTTCTTTGGCACTTCACTGTATATATGTATAAAAAGTCGTCACCGTGAATAATTCGTGTCCGTGTTGCTAGCAGGTCTGTACGCCAGTGAATTAAATGAAGAGCAAAAAATTACTACAGATCTAATAAAATATAACAAATCTGTTCGCGTGACCGTCCTCCGCAGCGAGAATAGAAATATTTGTACTGTAAATAAAAGCCGTCTTTTCTTGTTACAGTGTAATTTATTTATCCCAACGCGTTTCGCTTTTTTATTTTTTTTAATTCTAAGGCACCTTGAGTGAGCTAGTCTGTTGGCATCTGCGCTTCCTCTCATCTGGTCTGGAGGTCGGACTAGCACTTCATTTCCGAAACATTAGTACATGTTGTTGTTGTTGTGGTCTTCAGTCCTGAGAATGGTTTGATGCAGCTCTCCATGCTACCCTATCCTGTGCAAGTTTCTTCATCTCCTAGTACCTACTGCAACCTACATCCTTCTGAATCTGCTTCGTGTATTCATCTCTTGGTCTCCCTCTACGATTTTTACCCTCCACGCTGCCCTCAAATGCTAAATTTGTGATCCCTTGATGCCTCCGAACATGTCCTACCAACCGGTCCCTTCTTCTCGTCAAGTTGTGCCACAAACTCCTCTTCTCCCCAATACTATTCAATGCTTCATCATTAGTTATGTGATAGACCCATCTAATGTTCAGCATTCTTCTGTAGCACCACATTTCGAAAGCTTCTATTCTCTTCTTGTCCAAACTATTTATCGTCCATGTCTCACTTCCATACATGGCTACACTCCATACGAATACTTTCAGAAACGACTTCCTGACACTTAAATCTATACTCGATGTTAACAAATTTCACTTCTTCAGAAACGCTTTCCTTGCCATTGCTAGTCTACATGTTATATCTTCTCTACTTCGATCGTCATCAGTTATTTTGCTCCCCAAATAGCAAAACTCCTTTACTACTTTAAGTGTCCCATTTCCTAATCTATTTCCATCAGCATCACCCGACTTAATTCGACTACATTCCATTATCCTCGTTTTGCTGTTGTTGATATTCATCTTATATCCTCCTTTCAAGACACTGTCCATTCCGTTCAACTGCTCTTCCAAGTCCATTGCTGTCTCTGACAGAATTACAATGTCATCAGCAAACCTCAAAGTTCTTATTTCTTCTCCATGGATTTTAACACCTACTCCGAATTTTTCATTTGTTTCCTTTACTGCTTGCTCAATATATAGATTGAATAACATTGGGGAGAGGCTACAACCCTGTCTCACTCCCTACCCAACCACTGCTTCCCTTTCATGCCCCTCGACTCTTATAACTGCCATCTGGTTTCTGTACAAATTGTAAATAGCCTTTCGCTCCGCGTATTTTACCCCTGCCATCTTTAGAATGTGAAAGAGAGTATTCCAGTCAACATTGTCAAATGCTTTCTCTAAGTCCACAAATGCTAGAAACGCAGGTTTGCCTTTCCTTGATCTTTCTTCTAAGATAAGTCGGAAGGTGAGTTCCAATATTTCTACGGAATCCAAACTGATCTTCCCCGATGTTGGCTTCTACCAGTTTTTCCATTCGTCTGTAAAGAATTCGTGTTAGTATTTTGCAGCTGTGACTTATTAAACTGGTAGTTCGGTAATTTTCACATCCGTCAACACCTGCTTTCTTTGGGATTGGAATTATTATATTCCTCTTGAAGTCTGAGGGTACTTCGCCTGTCTCATACATCTTCCTCACCAGATGGTAGAGTTTTGTCAGGACTGGCTCGCCCAAGGCTGTCAGTACTTCTAATGGAATGTTGTCTACTCCCGGGGCCTAGTTTCGGCTCAGGTCTTTCAGTGCTCTGCCAAACTCTTCACGCAGTATCGTATCTCCCACTTCATCTTAATCTACATTCTCTTCCATTTCTTGTCCTCAAGTACTTCGCCCTTGTATAGACCGTCTATATACTCCTTCCATCTTTCTGCTTTCCCTTCTTTGGTTAGAACTGGGTTCCATCTGAGCTCTTGATACTCATACAAGTGGTTCTCTTTTCTCCAAAGGTCTCTTTAATTTTCCTGTAGGCAGTATCTATCTTACCCCTAGTGAGATAAGCCTATACATCCTTACATTTGTCCTCTAGCCATGCCTGCTTAGCCATTTTGCACTTCCTGTCGATCTCATTTTTGAGACGTTTATATTCCTTTTCGTCTGCTTCATTTACTGCATTTTTACATTTTCTCCTTTCATCAATTAAATTCAATATTTCTTCTGTTACCCAAGGATTTCTACTATCCCTCGTCTTTTTACCTACTTGATCCTCTGCTGCCTTCACTACTTCATCCCTCAGAGCTACCCATTCTTCTTCTACTGTACTTCTTTCCCCCACTGCTGTCAATTGTTCCCTTATGCTCTCCCTGAAACTCTGTACAACCTCTGGTTTAGTCAGTTTATTCAGGTCCCATTTCCTTAAATTCCCACCTGTTTGCAGTTTCCTCAATTTTAATCTGCAGTTCATAACCAATAGATTGTGGTCAGAGTCCACATCTGGCCCTGGAAATGTCTTACAATTTAAACCCTGATTCCTAAATCTCTGTCTTACCATTATATAATCTATCTGATACCTTTTAGTATCTCCGGGATTCTTCCATGTATACAACCTTCTTTTATGATTCTTGAACCAAGTGTTAGCTATGATTAAGTTATGCTCTGTGCAAAATTCAACCAGACGGCTTCCTCTTCCATTTCTTACCCCCAATCCATATTCACCTACTGTGTTTCCTCCTCTCCCTTTTGCTACACTCGAATTCCAGTCACCTATGACTATTAAATTTTCGTCTCCCTTCACTATCTGAATTATTTCTTTTATCTCATCATACATTTCATCAATTTCCCTTCTTTTTTCAAAATTTTAAAAGATATTACCATAATCTTTTAAGGCAGGAGATGTTTTCCCTTAAGGGGAAGTTTTGATAATAAGGCTTTAGGCGGCTGCAGACCCACAGTTGATTTTCCAAAAATTAAAAAAATACCTTAAGTTTTAAGTGGACGAAAGCACACTAACTAAAAAAAGCAACGCAACGCAACGACAATAAATAAATTTAAGAGTAAGTTTTTAAGCAGCTGAAGGGCCGAAATTGATTTGCCAAAAATTCAAAATACCTTAAACCCTTAAGTTTAAAGTTGCTCACAGCGCACTAAATGAAAAGATAGCACAAAAACAGTAACTTTCAGCCAGAATTCAAACTTACTTATACGGGATGAAGGCCCTTGATTTACATAAAACAATAATATTTTTCTTTTAAATGATTGGTATAAGAGATTACCAACAGACCATCAAACACCCATGTAAGGGACAGTATAGACAACGGCACTCAGACGCCTCTAGGTTGGAGGGGAGGGTGGGGCCTGCCCTCCAAACATTAACGTTCACTTAGGTGAGACAGGTGGTGGGCCCAAGTGCACTCGATCCGTCGGTAACCCAACCAAGAGACAGTCGCAGACTGACCGACCAAACGACTTACTAGCCACCAATCGGTACACGAAAATGTAAAGGCTAAACCGTTATGGTCGTGATTATCCATAATGAAATAAGTATTAAGCTGTCAAAAGTACACACTGTGTTGGACAGCGACAACAGGTGACGTAAGGACACTGCCTGAAATCACGTTAGTAGCCAGGGCAGGTAACCGGAACACTAACGGCCACAAGGCAGAAAATTCTGATGGTACACTTGAATTTGAAATAAGGCAATATAGTTAACTACACCAAAAAATAACACTGCCTGAATTTACATCAGTGGGCAGAACAGGTAACATGAACACTAACGGCCACAAGGCAGAAAATTCCGCTGATGCACTTGAATTGTAGTGAACAAATATAGTTAATTCCACCGCACGTGGGCTCGATTTCACCACTACAATTGTTGTGTCTAGACAAGACAGTCGAGACACAAGGCGAGGAAGCCGAAAGGGCACCGTCAACTCACGCAGGCTTGTTTAGGTCTGAAACAGGATTCGTAATGAATGCTATAAAGAAAAGTACGTAGCTACTAGAATACTTAACTTTATTCCATCATTTGTATACAGCATTCTTGATGATACAAGTGAGACTCTATCTTGAAATGGTTAATGGCGCCTTGCTAGGTCGTAGCCATGGACTTAGCTGAAGGCTATTCTAACTGTCTCTCGGCAAAGGAGAGAAAGGCTTCGTCAGTGTAGTCGCTAGCAAAGTCGTCGTACAACTGGGGCGAGTGCTAGTCCGTCTCTCGAGACCTGCCGTGTGGTGGCGCTCGGTCTGCGATCACTGACAGTGGCGACACGCGGGTCCGACATGTACTAATGGACCGCGGCCGATTTAAAGCTACCACCTAGCAAGTGTGGTGTCTGGCGGTGACACCACAACAATCACTCGGTGTTGCTCACAGGAAAAGCTGCCCAACAGCGAACCACTGAAACGAACGACACAACATGAACGGATGTGGCTTGGGTGCTTAAGACACCACTCAACTTTGACGTCCTGGGTCGGTGAGCCACGAAGCTCGAAGCGATCGGACAGCTCCACACACTCTCCGACACTGCGCAAGGACCGCCAGCATACCCAGCCGACAGTGCTGCACGGAGATATCCTCCCTGGTCCGCACGAGCCGACCGACTGCCGCACACAACCTAGCCGCAAACTATATGCACTAGACCGACGATGATACACGGTGCAAATATCGATACACATCGCTGCTGCCACACGTAGAAGGAGGAAGAACCATGGCATAACGGCAACAACGGTGGGAAACCAAACGCAGATAGCCAAGTTCAAGAAAACGCATGGTTTGGAGCGAGCACGGCTCAGGAATATCACCAGTTTGACCTCATATTTTAAGGACAAAGAAAATTTCACCTGCAAGACATCAGCCCCAGAAAGCAACCCCGTGCGAAAATGTAAGCCATATTTCTGATAGTAGGCAGTTACGCTCTTCTGAATGTACAGCTTTTAAACTTCGTCATTCCCCGTTGTTAGTCGGTCGTTCCACTCTACTGCAGCCGCCTGATACGGCACAGTGGAGTGAGTAAAATGCTTTGTTAATTGTATCAAAGTGCGCGGTTACGGACCTGTAGATGGAGCCAGGGATCTCTTTGCTTGGAACATTTGTATGTTGCGACTCACAGATGCAGTGTAAACGAAAGAGTGTGTTATTAAAGAAGCAGTGCAGCGCTATTTAATTATTAACGTCGCTGTTGTGCGTTATTTTATTTGCATGTCAGTGTTGACACTTTTAAAGTGAAGTACATATCAGGAGATGCGCTGTTGTTCAACGGGAGTGGCATGATTAAATTGTGAAACGAAAATCATTAACAGAACTTAATAACAATTCTTCAGTTGAGCAGGTTTATTAACTTTGATTCTGAGTAGTGCACATAGTTGCGAAACATCAATACGTAAATATATTTAAAATAATATAGAACGGATTGTGTGTAAGGTTGACGTATTATTTACACATATTACACTACTGGCCATTAAAATTGCTACACCAAGAAGAAATGTAGATGATAAACGGGTATTCATTGGACAAATACAGGGTGTTTCAAAAATGACCGGTATATTTGAAACGGCAATAAAAACTAAACGAGCAGCGATAGAAATACACCGTTTGTTGCAATATGCTTGGGACAACAGTACATTTTCAGGCGGACAAACTTTCGAAATTACAGTAGTTACAATTTTCAACAACAGATGGCGCTGCAAGTGATGTGAAAGATATAGAAGACAACGCAGTCTGTGGGTGCGCCATTCTGTACGTCGTCTTTCTGCTGTAAGCGTGTGCTGTTCACAACGTGCAAGTGTGCTGTAGACAACATGGTTTATTCCTTAGAACAGAGGATTTTTCTGGTGTTCGAATTCCACCGCCTAGAACACAGTGTTGTTGCAACAAGACGAAGTTTTCAACAGAGGTTTAATGTAACCAAAGGACCGAAAAGCGATACAATAAAGGAACCGTTTGAAAAATTTCAACAGACTGGGAACGTGACGGATGAACGTGCTGGAAAGGTAGGGCGACCGCGTACGGCAACCACAGAGGGCAACGCGCAGCTAGTGCAGCAGGTGATCCAACAGCGGCCTCGGGTTTCCGTTCGCCATGTTGCAGCTGCGGTGCAAATGACGCCAACGTCAACGTATCGTCTCATGCGCCAGAGTTTACACCTCTATCCATACAAAATTCAAATGCGGCAACCCCTCAGCGCCAATACCATTGCTGCACGAGAGACATTCGCTAACGATATAGTGCACAGGATTGATGACGGCGATATGCACGTGGGCAGCATTTGGTTTACTGACGAAGCTTATTTTTACCTGGACGGCTTCGTCAATAAACAGAACTGGCGCATATGGGGAATCGAAAAGCCCCATGTTGCAGTCCCATCGTCCCTGCATCCTCAAAAAGTACTGGTCTGGGCCGCCATTTCTTCCAAAGGAATCATTGGCCCATTTTTCAGATCCGAAACGATTACTGCATCACGCTATCTGGACATTCTTCGTGAATTTGTGGCGGTACAAACTGCCTTAGACGACACTGCGAACACCTCGTGGTTTATGCAAGATGGTGCCCGGCCACATCGCACGGCCGACGTCTTTAATTTCCTGAATGAATATTTCGATGATCGTGTGATTGCTTTGGGCTATCCGAAACATACAGGAGGCGGCGTGGATTGGCCTCCCTATTCGCCAGACATGAACCCCTGTGACTTCTTTCTGTGGGGACACTTGAAATACCAGGTGTACCGCCAGAATCCAGAAACAATTGAACAGCTGAAGCAGTACATCTCATCTGCATGTGAAGCCATTCCGCCAGACACGTTGTCAAAGGTTTCGGGTAATTTCATTCAGAGACTACGCCATATTATTGCTACGCATGGTGGATATGTGGAAAATATCGTACTATAGAGTTTCCCAGACCGCAGCGCCATCTGTTGTTGAAAATTGTAACTACTGTAATTTCGAAAGTTTGTCTGCCTGAAAATGTACTGTTGTCCCAAGCATATTGCAACAAACGGTGTATTTCTATCGCTGCTCGTTTAGTTTTTATTGCCGTTTCAAATATACCGGTCATTTTTGAAACACCCTGTATATTATACTGACATGTGATTACATATTCACGCAATTTGGGTTCATAGATTCTGAGAAATCAGTACCCAGAACAACCACCTCTGGCCGTAATAACGGCCTTGATACGCCTGGGCATTGAGTCAAACAGAGCTTGGATGGCGTGTACAGGTACAGCTGCCCATGCACCTTCAACACGATACCACAGTTCATCAACAGTAGTAACTGGCGTATTGTGACGAGCCAGTTGGCCACCATTGACCAGACGTTTTCAATTGGTGAGAGATATGCAGAATGTGCTGGCCAGGCCAGCAGTCGAACATTTTCTGTATCCATAAAGGCCCGCACAGGACCTGCAACATGCGGTCGTGCATTATCCTGCTGAAATGTAGGGTTTCGCAGGGATCGAATGAAGGGTAGAGCCACGGGTCGTAACAAATCTGAAATGTATCGTCCACTGTTCAAAGTGCCGTCAATGCAAACAAGAGGTGACCGAGACGTGTAACCAATGGCAACCCATACCATCACGCTGTCTGATACGCCAGTATGGCGATGACGAATACGCGCTTCCAATGTGCGTTCACCGTGATGCCGCCAAACACGGATGCGACCATCATGATGCTGTAAACAGAACCTGGATTCATCCGAAAAAATGACGTTTTGCCATTCGTGCACCCAGGTTCGTCTTTGAGTACAACATGGCAGGCGCCCCTGTCTGTGATGCAGCGTCAAGGGAAACCGCAGCCATGGTCTCCGAGCTGATGGTCCATGCTGCTGCAAACGTCGTCGAACTGTTCGTGCAGATGGTTGTTGTCTTGCAAACGTCCCCATCTGTTGACTCAGGGATCGAGACGTAGCTGCACGATCCGTTGCAGCCATGCGAATAAGATGCCTGTCATCTCGACTGCTAGTGATACGAGGCCGTTGGGATCCAGCACGGCGTTCCGTATTACCCTCCTGAAGCCACCGATTCCATATTCTGCTAACAGTCATTGGATCTCGACGAACGCAAGCAGCAATGTCGCGATACGGTAAACCGCAATCGCGATAGGCTACAATCCGACCTTTACCAAAGTGGGAAACGTGATGGTATACATTTCTCCTCCTTACACGAGGCATCACAACAACGTTTCACCCGGAAACGCCGGTCAACTGTTGTTTGTGTATGAGAGATCGGTTGGAAACTTTTTTTTTTTTTTCTCTGAGCACTATGGGACTTAACTTCTGAGGTCATCAGTCCCCTAGAACCTAACTAACCTAAGGACATCACAAACATCCATGCCCGAGGCAGGATTCGAACCTGCGACCGTAGCGGTCGCTCGGTTCCAGACTGTAGTGCCTAGAACCGCTCGGCCACTTCGGCCGGCGGTTGGAAACTTTCCTCATGTCAGCACGTTGTAGGTGTCACCACCGACGCCAACCATGTCTGAATGCTCTGAAAAGCTAATCATTTGCATATCATAGCATCTTCTTCCTGTCGGTTAAATTTCGCGTCTGTAGCACATCATCTTCGTGGTGTGGCAATTTTAATGGCCAGTAGTGTACTTAGCCATTTCTCGTCTACAGTAACCTGTGTTCTCGAATAAGATATCGGATGACGTAGGGCAGACGAGACGTGTCACCTCCCGTGCCTTGAAGACAGCGCGAGTAGAAGGGCTCTGGTTGTGAGCCCGCTGTGCAGTGCTTCGCGCTCGGGCATCAGGCGGTTGCAGTGTGGTGCAGCGAGGGGCAGACAGCCGGGGCACGCTAAGTCTAAAAGCAGTCCTTCCACAAGGCCATAACTGGATACTATCACATTTGTAGCCCGAATTTTCGCACAGGGTCGATTTCTGGGACTCATTGTTTTCCACGTCTGTTGCCTTGCTAGTACTGACGGGGATTCTCTGACACATAATGGCGCTTTCTCGTGTCTTCACATAACCTGGCACGCTGAACCAGACCGAATCTGAAGAAATTCGTTAGTCTGAACGATTCTTTTATCGAGTCAATTTACAGGCCTTGATTAGTGTTAATATTAATGAACACATTATTATTTTTAGTGCTATTCATGAAACTACACTTTTTTGTGCTAGCTACCAGTAAGTAGAAATTCGTTGATGGAATAGAAGAAGTTGTCCAGTAGAAATGGTTTTAATTTAGGTTTTAAACTTGCGTCGCTGTGTGCCAGACTTCTTAGGATATTGGACAAATGATCAAAATTATTTTTTGTGGAACATTGCACTCATTTCTTAGCCGCTGACAATTTTAACAGTGGGTAATAAAGGTCACTTTTCCCTCTAGTTTTGTAGGCATGTACAATTTCGAAAGCGCATATACGTTGGTATGGCTCTACTTGATGTACAGGAATGAATGTAGCGTTTTATTTTCCTTTTTTCAAAATTCAGCGAGAGTCCATTTTCAGAGAACAACTTAATAATTTACCAACTGCTCTGCTGGTTTCTCTCTAACGGGATCAATTATAACGCCAGTATGGTCTCCAAAAAGTACCAGTTTTGCTTGTTGATTGTCAAGTCGCAGGCCATTCCTATATCTAAGGAATAGAAGTGGATCCATAATTGAACCATGTTTATTATTATTATTATCATTATTATTCTCGTGTCAGAAACATACATGTACATGTACAAACATTTTACACAGTTATGATTGAATTACTTTTGACCAAAACTTGGCCATTTCCGGCGCATTTTCTGTTGCTTGTTGAAAATCATCTTCTGTAGAGGGCACTCAACACAATCGACACGCAAACATGTGCCGAACTGTCTGTTCTTCTCCACAGTCACACCGAATATCATATGGATCGGTGTCTCCCCATCTTGCCAAGTTAACTTTTGGTCTTCCAACTACGGATCTCAGTCTATTCAGGGACTTCCAAGTTGTCCATTATCCGTCATGACCTGGAGGTAAATGTTCAACAACTTTTTTCTAACCAGGTGGAAGTTAGGTACTCCTTTTGTGAGTTTTTCCCCTTAATCACTAAAATTGTCTGCCTTTCCGATGTTGTCTGGATTATTGAGCAAGACATTTTACGTCCTGTTTGTTACACATAATTGAGACCAACTGTGTGTATAGATATCAATTCCACAAAACTTGAGTTCTTGTAAGAAAGTGTCATGATCTACACAATGAAACGCCTTGGAAAGATAACAAAAAATACCAACTGGCAATGTAGTATTCTTTAAGAAATTAAAAAATTAGGACACAAGACTATTGATTCCTCTTGACTCAGAAATCACCTGGAGAACTCAACAACAGAAGTTCATCTCGACGTCTTAACTCACGAAGAACAGTAAATTTCTAAGGCTACAGGTGCAAGTCCTTTTTGATAATATTTCGACACGACCATCTCTTAATTTCCACTTGCACAGATAAATAAGGTGGAGAAAACGTTCATATGTGTATGAATTCCTAAGGGACGAAATAGCTGAGGCCATCTGTCCCTAGACTTACACACTACTTTAACTAATTTACGCTAAGAACAGCGCACACACCCATGCCCGAGGGAGGACTCGAACCTCCGGCGAGTTCAAATGGTTCAAATGGCTCTGAGCACTATGCGACTTAACTTCTGAGGTCATCAGTCGCCTAGAACTTAGAACTAATTAAACCTAACTAACCTAAGGACATCACACACATCCATGCCCGAGGCAGGATTCGAACCTGCGACCGCAGCGGTCACGCGGTTCCAGACTGAAGCGCCTTTAACCGCACGGCCACACCGGCCGGCCTCCGGCGGGAGGGGCCGCGGAATCCGTGACAGAGCGCCTCAGACCTCGTGGCCACTCCGGGCGGTTCAGGGTTGAGATTTCGTCGGTCTTAGGTCCATGCTTTTCTTAGGTCAGCAGTGTTTTCGGATAGGTACGCTTTTCATTCGCTACATAACCCTATTCACTCCATTTGACCATTAAAAGTTTTGCGTTGCAGGCTTGGCTGGAGGTTTTGCCAAAATACTTCCAGCATTAAACTCTTGCACAAATCGTACTGCAATTTCCACTAACTGTGCTTCACACTTTTGTTGTGAGCACCATTTTTTGTTGCATTCAGCTGTTCGCTGAACACGTCTGCTCCTGTCACTCAGTAAGGACACAGCCAAGTACTCGGGACAGAGCACACGGGGGATGTGCATGCTCAGACATGTAGCAGCAACCGAATAGTGCGTCGGGATCAAGCTTTGTATCATTTTCATAGGTTTACTATGACTTTAGCAGAATGTCATCTCCCGTCTAGTTAATCTGCTTGGTTTCATTCTCTTAATATTCCCATAAACTTCTAAACTACTTCTTTTTTATATCCGAATTATTCTTGGTGTACATTTCAGGACTAGTCCACCATTCGAATCTCCGAGAGAGGACTGCCAAGGGAAAGGCGGCCATGAGAAAAGATTGAATAACAAATGAATGGATAACGTTCTACGAGTTGGGGCATGGAATATGAAAACTTTGAACGTGGTAGGACAGCTAGAAAATCTGAAAAGGGAATTGCTAAGGCTCAATCTACATGTAGTGGGGTCAGTCAAGTGAAATGGAAAGACGACAAAGATTTGTGATAAGGCGAGTATAGGCTAATTTCAACAACAGAATAAAATGTTATAACGGGAGTAGCATTAGTTATGAGTAGGAAGGTAAGGAACAGAGTCAGTTACAGTGAGCAATTCAGTGGTAGGGTTGTTGCCATCACAATCGACAGCAAACCACCGCCAAACAACAATTCAGGTATACATACCGACGTCGCAAGCATAAGATGAAGAGATCGACGGAGTATATGAGGATACTGATAATTAAGTACGTAAAGGGTCATGGAAAAGTAATAGTCATGGGGGCTGGAATGCAGCTGTAAGGGAAGGATAGAAGAAAGGGTTATGGGAGAATATTGGCTAGGTAGGAGAAATGAGAGGGGAGAAAGACGAACTGAGTTGTGTAATAAATTGCAGCGACTAATAACGATTACTCTCTTCCAGAATCTCTACAGGAGAAGGTATAATTAGAAAAGGCCGGAAGATACGGAAAGATTCCAGTTAGATAACATCAAAGCCAGACAGAGATTCCGAAATCAGATTGCTAGGCATACCCAGGAGCAGATATAAACTCAGGTCACTATTTAGTAATGATGAGAATTAAGCTGTATTTGAAGGGGCTAGTGAGGAAGGATCAATGGACAAAGAAGTGGGATACAGAATGAAGAGCTACGTTTGAAGTTCTGTCAGGCTATGGATACTGCGACAATGAATAGGTTAGTAGGCAGTTCAGTTGGAGAGGAAGGAAATACGGGTACAAAGAAGGTAGCTGCGAAGAAATCACGGGTAATATAAGAAATACTTCAGCTAGTGGACGAAAGAAGCAAATATAAAAATGTTCGGGAAAATTCAATAATCCAGAAATGCATGTTACTTAGGAATGAAATAAATGGGGAGTACAGGGAAGCTAAAGCAAACTGGCTGCACGAAAATTTTGTCGAAATCGAGAAAGAAAGGGTTGTCGTAAGGACTGACTCAGTACATAGAAAAGTCGAAACAGCCTTCTGTGAAATTGAAAGCAAGGGCGGTAACATTAAGAGAGCAGTTGGAATACCATCATGCAGAGGAGAGAGCGGATAAGTGGAAAGAGTACGCTGAAGGTCTCTGTGAGGAGGAGGATTTGTCTGATGACGTGATAGAAGAAACAGGAGTCGACAGCGAAGAGGTAGAGACTCGAGTATTAGAATCCGAATTTTAAAGAGCTTTGGGGGACTATAGATCAAATAACACTGAAGGGACAGACAACATTCCATCGGAGTTCGTAAAATCATTGGGGGAGGTGGCAACGAAACGACTTTTCACGCTGGTGTATAGAACGTGTCAGACTGGCGATGTACCATGAGACTTTCGGAGAAATATCATTCACATAATTCTGAAGACAGCAAGAGCTGGCAGTTGCGAGAATAACCCTACATTCAGCGTAAGAGCTCATGCGTCCAAGTTGGTGACAAGAATAGTGTACAGAGGAATGGAAAAGAAAATTGAAAACCCGAAGGAAACATAAAAGGACCAGAGAGGTAGTTGTGAAGTTGAGGTTGATACTGAAAGTAGGACTGAAGAACAATCGAGACCACTCATACGATCTGTCGACGTGGAAAAGACGTTCGACAATGCAAAATGGTGCAGGGTGTTCGAAAGTCTGAGAAAAGTAGGGGTAAGCTTTAGTGAAAGACGGGTAATATACATTATGTACAAGAACGTAGAGGAAACAGTATTACGGGAAAGCAAAGAATGAAGGGCTTGGGTTAAAAAGAGTGTAAGGCAAGGATGTACAGTATTTCGACCCTACAGATCGGTCTATGCATCGAAGAAGCAATGGCGGCAATAAAAGAAATGCTCCAAAGTGGGATTACATTTCAAGGTGAAAGGATATCAGCGATAAGATTCGCTGATGACATTGCTATCCTCGGTGAAAGTGAAGAGGAATTCCAGGCTATGTTGAAAGGAATGAACAGTCTAATGAGTACAGAATATGAACTGAGAGCATTCCGAAGAGAGGCGAAAGAATCGGCGCACAATATATATCGTGTTTAGCAAACTTTACATGGACGTGGATGTTCAGAGGCGTAAATATGCTCGCTAGCTATTAATTATATAATGAATTGCCAATAGCTAAGTGTCGGGATAGTCACATCTGGCCTTGAACATTAAAAATATTCGATCCAATACATCTAAACGTACAAACAAAAATACATAATTGTTATTATGATGCCTTGTCGTGGGAAGGCAGTTAAGTGACAATTGCATCCACCGTCTACCGATTTGAAGTTAGACCTCGAGCAATACTGCTGCCTACATGTGGACGAATGCTTTGACTAAATCTCTTTCTAAAAATTGTATTAAGTCCGGTAATGTGAGGGTTTCCTCATAAGAGTGGGAATGCCAACCATGTGAAAGGTTATGGTAATAAGTTAGTTACAAATAGATATATTTCTGTGAGTGGATATCGAGCAATGGTACATTGGATGTATAAGATTACAATAAATTCCAGGAACCTAAATATTGTACTTTCATGTATGCACTTGGTAAGCATCTAGCCACAGAGATAATTGAAGTTTTCATTACTTTTTCTTTCATGAGATCTGTTTATATTATTTACATTGTCATACATTTTTTCGCCGGCCGCTGTGGCCGAGCGGTTCTAGGCTCTTCAGTCCAGAACCGCGCTGCTGCTACGGTCGCAGGTTCGAAACCTGCCTCGGGCATGGATGTTTGTAGTGTCCTTAGGTTAGATAGGTTTAAATAGTTTTAAGTCTAGGGGACTGATGACCTAAGATGTTAAGTCCCATAGTGCTTAGAACCATTTGAAGCATTTTTTCATACATTTTGTACTTTTTCGGTTTTATAAACTGAATAATCCGTTGTTATTACCTAGTACTGCCACTAAGATAAAAACTGCCTAACAATGTTTCGATTTCCGTTACGATTCATGATGTTGAAGATGCTGGCGGTAAGTTCCTATGGGACCAAACTACTGAGGTCATCGGCGGATAGGCTTACACACTACTTAATCTAACTTAAACTAACTTACGCTAGGGACAACACTCACACCTATGCCGGAGGAGGGACTCGAACATTCGTCGGGGGGAGCCGCGCGAACCGTGGCAAGGCGCCTGAGACCGCACGGCTACCCCGCGCGGCTATTGAATACGAGTGAAGCTCCGTAAGCCATGGCTTGTTGTGAAAACATGTAGCGTAAGATGTTAAAATGCCGTTCATTATCATGTGTATTGTTATACATATTACATAATTTTCAGTTTAATAACCTGTTGTTACCTATTACCGTATAATGTCCGCCCCCGGTAGCTGAGTGCTGCCGGCACGGTAGCCCAGCGTGTTCGGTCATAGGGTTATCTGCCCTCTGTAATAAAAAAACTGAGTGAATGGATCAATAACGAACTTCAATGGGCGTCAGGCGACGTCCGCCACGAACAATGGCAACGAACTATAACGAACAAAATGAAATTTTAAAAAAGTGGTCATCGTGACAGAATGTCAGTCCTAAGGGCCCGGGTTCGATTCCCGGCTGGAGATTTTTGTCCGCTCAAGGACTGGTTGTTGTGTTGTCCTAATCATCATGATTTCGTCCCCATCGACGCGCAAGTCGCCGCAGTGGCGTCAAATCGAAAGGCTTGCACCCGGCGAACAGTTGAGCCCACGGGAGGCCCTACTCACACTATATTTACATTTACCGTATAATGACGGTAAAATTGTCTGTCATTATTTCTACCTCAGTTGTGCCCATAGTGTTGCATGTAGACATGTAATAAAATTAAAAATGTTTTAAGGGTGTGGCTAACGCCGGCAATCCATTGTAAAATGTCAATACGATAAAGTTTTACATAAAATTATATTGCTTGGTTTATATAACGTAGGCAGATTCCTATCGTGCTAGCTGTCATCGTTATTGTCCTGTGGTTTTAATTGAAGACGAGGTGTATTGTTGTCATCTATTTAATTTTAAATAAATTTTCATATTGTTCCTTAAAACATGATCGGAAAATGTAGATGTAAGTTTTAGAGATAGCTGCTAACGCCATCTGGCGGTCTTCGCGTCAAGAAACGTATCAAAACTTAATGGCCGTCAGTCCCAGTTTCGCTACAGTACCGGTATGACAGGTGTGCACCACTTATATGCCGAATGTTGCGTTACTTGAACGTTGTTAAGTGAGTCGGCGGCCATAATATCGACATGTTCTGCATTACAGAAGCATATACGTGGTGACCTCTGCTACGAGATTATGTAATTACTAATTGTATCAGTTACTAAGTTTTAACGGCATAACGTGTTCGGTAAGACGATACCATTTTCATTTAGTTATTTTAGTGGCTAGTTCCTTATGCGAATACTGTTCTTCTGTTTTCAGTACCTGTTCTCTACATTAATGCATATTTTCGGTTTTATGAACATCGTTCAATTACATGGTTACTAACGACGAAAAGCTGTTTTAACTATGTCATGTATGTGGTATTGCCATTTTAAGAAAGATTTTAAAGATGTGTGAAGCCGTAATGGTGCCAACACTAATCGAGGACGTTTTATGACACGTAGTCTTTGATTAATTCATGTATATACTCTTGAACCGTGCTACAATATTATGTGCAGTTCTGTAAACTGTTGTATGTTGCTAACATGAGAAAAAACTGTTTTATATCTCAGATCTGAAGATGGATAGATTGAAAGCTGAAACTAGTAATCTACCTAAATAAATGTTTCATGTACGATCTTGACTTCATGGGATTTCAGTCCCTAACATGAAGATTACAACAGATCGCTTGTCTATTGGTTGACAACGTCATCAAACTTTACTTCTTGCCTGATTTTTAACTCCACAGTACGAACGTTGTTATGATGACTATAGTAAATAATTTAATCTTACATCATTGTGAGTGACTGATTGAAACATGTACATGGCCAGGTTCAATTCATTTAAAGGTTCATTTCCTTTATTTTATTCGTGTTCCTTAAATGTAACTTCTTTGAGAATCATCTATAAAACCTCTACCCGACTTGTAATGTTTCTGGCTTTACAGCCATCACATTAAGCTACAAGAACCTCTTCTTAGAGCAGTTGACAAGGCACCAGTGGGAAGATAAATGTGGTGTGAGGTATCGACGATAGAAGGTTTGTTCAGTATCGTGAGAAAGACCGCCTAAATTATGGTCCTCCTCCGCGATTGGCTGCTGCGTTCGGAAACAGCGCACCAAAATGATAAACTTCTGTTATTAATGTTAAAAAACCTAAACAGTGAATTTACTAGTATTCCATATACACTCCTGGAAATGGAAAAAAGAACACATTGACACCGGTGTGTCAGACCCACCATACTTGCTCCGGACACTGCGAGAGGGCTGTACAAGCAATGATCACACGCACGGCACAGCGGACACACCAGGAACCGCGGTGTTGGCCGTCGAATGGCGCTAGCTGCGCAGCATTTGTGCACCGCCGCCGTCAGTGTCAGCCAGTTTGCCGTGGCATACGGAGCTCCATCGCAGTCTTTAACACTGGTAGCATGCCGCGACAGCGTGGACGTGAACCGTATGTGCAGTTGACGGACTTTGAGCGAGGGCGTATAGTGGGCATGCGGGAGGCCAGGTGGACGTACCGCCGAATTGCTCAACACGTGGGGCGTGAGGTCTCCACAGTACATCGATGTTGTCGCCAGTGGTCGGCGGAAGGTGCACGTGCCCGTCGACCTGGGACCGGACCGCAGCGACGCACGGATGCACGCCAAGACCGTAGGATCCTACGCAGTGCCGTAGGGGACCGCACCGCCACTTCCCAGCAAATTAGGGACACTGTTGCTCCTGGGGTATCGGCGAGGACCATTCGCAACTGTCTCCATGAAGCTGGGCTACGGTCCCGCACACGGTTAGGCCGTCTTCCGCTCATGCCCCAACATCGTGCAGCCCGCCTCCAGTGGTGTTGCGACAGGCGTGAATGGAGGGACAAATGGAGACGTGTCGTCTTCAGCGATGAGAGTCGCTTCTGCCTTGGTGCCAATGATGGTCGTATGCGTGTTTGGCGCCGTGCAGGTGAGCGCCACAATCAGGACTGCTTACGACCGAGGCACACAGGGCCAACACCCGGCATCATGGTGTGGGGAGCGATCTCCTACACTGGCCGTACACCACTGGTGATCGTCGAGGGGACACTGAATAGTGCACGGTACATCCAAACCGTCATCGAACCCATCGTTCTACCATTCCTAGACCGGCAAGGGAACTTGCTGTTCCAACAGGACAATGCACGTCCGCATGTATCCCGTGCCACCCAACGTGCTCTAGAAGGTGTAAGTCAACTACCCTGGCCAGCAAGATCTCCGGATCTGTCCCCCATTGAGCATGTTTGGATGAAGCGTCGTCTCACGCGGTCTGCACGTCCAGCACGAACGCTGGTCCAACTGAGACGCCAGGTGGAAATGGCATGGCAAGCCGTTCCACAGGACTACATCCAGCATCTCTACGATCGTCTCCATGGGAGAATAGCAGCCTGCATTGCTGCGAAAGGTGGATATACACTGTACTAGTGCCGACATTGTGCATGCTCTGTTGCCTGCCTGTGTCTATGTGCCTGTGGTTCTGTCAGTGTGATCATGTGATGTATCTGATCCCAGGAATGTGTCAATAAAGTTTCCCCTTCCTGGGACAATGAATTCACGGTGTTCTTATTTCAATTTCCAGGAGTGTAAAAGCATCTCTCAATAGCATGCTATTCCACTACTTCAAAAGTATTATTAACCAGCAGAATAATAAACACCTGGTAAACGGAAAGGCCGACGAAGCTTATCGGAGATCTTCGGATCGCATCTAACTTGGATGGTGGGTGAAGTGACTAAGGTCAGAGCTGGTTCGGCAGTCTCGGGGGACAGACACATTGTCTGTCACAGTCGATACTGGTTAAGAGCTTTATTAGCAATCTCTGGCTACGTGAGTGACATGTAATTGAGAATTAGCGGTTCATTGTTTTGTTTTTTTCTATGAAGGTGTGAAGAACGGAAATTATTTGTGATTCAATAAGTGGTACATAATTGTGCAGTTTCTAGTATTCTGCTAATAAAGAAGCGAGTGGTAATCCGTACAAACAAACTAATTACAAATTTAATTATTTATAAAATATCAGTTCCTCGCTAAGTGTTTATTACAGCCTCACGATATCGGATTCACGACCTACGTGCTGTTTTCTGCGCAGGGATCAACAACTGTAGAGGACTGCAGGTTGGTGAACATTGATTACAACTTATGCACCCCACTCAGGGCGGTGGAAGCAAAGAGGCACCTCACATGTCTTAGTACAGACGAGATCAGTGACACGTCATCTGCGGTAACGCAGAGGAGGTATGAAGTAGAGAAATTTTCGAGGGAATGGGTTTATCGCACGCACAAAAATCCCACTCGCTATATTACCCTCTCATCCTTTCTTCCGCCTGCAGTAGACTTTTAGAAGCTGTACATCGGTTTTGGATCAGCATCAAGTGGAAATATCCTGCTCAGTTCCAAATTACAATTTCTGAATGAAATATTGGTGTGAAAATCTTTGTTGTGGGACAAAATAACGCTGAAACACTCTACCAGAATATTAGGGTATATGATATACCATGATTCAAACACTTTCTTTGTCCTAATAGTAAAGTATTTTGAGAGGTTACATTCATCGATTTCATTTGTAAACTGACAACAGACATACGTAAATATATTTATACAAGAACATGAAATGTTATTTTATTATCACACCTGAAAAACCAATCAGAATATTTTTCACTATTCTGTTCTTGGAACTGAAAAAATAGTTATTCTTCCAGTGAAACGGAGATATATGTTGCATTTAGTGCACTTATCAAATGTGAAAAACAGATAGTCCACACCTGAAACGACTTTCCTGGTTTTACTCATCATCTCAGGTAGGTGCATGGTATAAAATATCGAGATAAAAATACAGTCTTGGTTATGGAGGTTTCTATTTTCAAAATCCAGTGACGCGTTTCGCTTGTGGTAGACATCTAACTACAGTAAGTATAATGAGTCGCCCTGATCCCATCTTGTACAGAAACGTAGTCTATGGGAAAAGTTTTCATCAAACCCTACAGAAACTGCTCACGGCGTATGCCGTCCATAAAATGATTATACGATGTAAATGCGTCTGCAAAATGCGATTGGGATCAAAAAGTTGAAAACTCCCATTGCCTGTCAACTGGGTTTCTGGAAATAAATAGAACGATGAAAAATTGCAGCTAAGAAATTTTACGCTGGTTGCTATTCCGACAAGTTGAAAAAGAGAGAGTGAGGGAGAAGTGATATATACGTGTGTATTATAAACCTTCTCTCCTTCATGCCTCGGTGTGTTACCACACACGAACTGTCACTGATCTCATTTGTATTAAGATTGCAGTACACGCGTGGTGCCTACTGGCTTCCACCGCCATGAGTGGAATACGTAAGTTCTAATAAAAGTTCACAGAAAACAGCACATACGTCGTGAATCTAAGGCTGTAAGAAACTCTTTGTGTAGAACTGTTATTTTAGAAATAATTTCCTGTCAGTTTTTTTACACGGGATGCCACTCGCATTTTTTATTAGCAGAACACGAGAAACTGCATAATTGCATTCCACTTCAGGGGCACAAATGATTTCTATTCTTCAACACATTAATTAACAGCGTATTTCTGCAATTAAACGCACACTGTTCTCGGCTACACGTCCATATAACCATACATTGCTTATAAAGTCTTATCCTGACGCCGACCGCGGCAGACAACACGTCTGTCCTCCGAGGCTTCCGAACCAGCTCTCATTAATACACGATACATTGCTATCTAAGTCTCAAATGGTTCAAATGGCTCTGAGCACTATGGGACTTAACATCTGAGGTTATCAGTCCCCTAGAACTTAGAACTACTTAAACCTAACGAACGTAAGGATATGACACACATCCATGCCCGAGGCAGGATTCGAACCTGCGACTATAGCAGTCGCGTGGATCCAGACTGAAGCGCCTAGAACCGCTCGGCCACATTGGAAGGCCATCTAAGTCTCAACTGACACCGCGGCGGACAACATGTCTGTCCTCCGAGACTGCCGAACGAGCTCTGATCTTACAGCCGAGCCAGTTCGCCCTCCATCTAAGTTAGGCGCGGTCCGAAGATAATGGAAGCGCTTCGTCTGCCTTTTCGTTTCGCAGTTGTTTATTATTCTGCTGATTATTAATACTTGCGAAATAATAGAATGGTAACAGCTATTCAGAGATGCTTTAAATATGTCATGCAAGTAAATACCCTGTTTAGCTAGTCATGTTAATACACACATCAAAAAGTTTTTCATCACCCCGGTTCCCAGAACTCCTGAAGATAGGCGTTGACTGTGGATTTATATCACAGACACAGTCCGTTTAATTGTGCAGAGATGTCTCTAAACCCGCCCAGAGATGGAAACAACCATGCATGAGCAGCGCCTATTAGACGGAGGGGTCCGACAGCCGATGAGTTGCAGTCATTCCACAAGGAAGAAGGTAAACGGCTCGTGTTGTCTGTAGTTGAACCATGCCTAAACGTTCAACACTGCGGTTCGATGGCTCTCAACAAGGGAAGCGTCTAGGCGTCTCGGAGTGAACCAAAGTGATACTGTCCGGACATGGAGGAGATACAGAGAGACAGGAACTCTCGATGACATGCCTCGCTCAGGCCGCCCAATTTCTAGTTTTGCAACGGATGAACGCTACCTACGGATTATGGCTCGGAGGAAACCTGACAGCAATGCCACCATGTTGAATAATGCTTTTCGTGCAGGCACAGGACGTCGTGTTATGACTCAAACTGTGCGCAATAGGCTGCATGATGCGCAACTTCACTCCCGACGTCCATGGTGAGGTCCACCTTTGCAACCACGAAACCTTGCAGCATGGTACAGATGGGCCCAACGACATGCCGAATGTACCGCTCAGGATTGGCATCACGTTCTCTTCATCGATGAATGTCGCATATGCCTTCGACCAGACAATCGTCGGAGACGTGCTTCAGGAACCCTGTCAGGCTGAACGCCTTCGACACACTGTCCAGCGAGTGCAGCAAGGTGGAAGCTCCCTGCTGTTTTGGGGTGGCATCGTGTGGAACCTACATACGCCGCTGGTTGCGATGGAAGGCGCCGTAATCGCTGTATGATAAGTGAATGCCATCCTCCGACCAATAGTGCAACCATACCGGCAGCATATTGGCCAGTATTGGGATAAGGGGTGCACCAGGCCACTCTGCATTGTTGTCAGATGTATCCAAGATGGCGGCAAAGACGTCATCCAAGATGGCGTAGTGTAGACTTGAAAACAGCACATGACGTCACCCAAGATGCTGGCCATAACGTCATTCAAGATGGCGCGAAGTTTGAATTTTGGCGGGAAAGTGCCACGGCTCCCACCTCCAGAAAAAGGCGCGAATTCCAACAGGATAGTGCATCACAGCCCAGTTATTTCCACTAAGCAATGAAAATGGTGGGAACATAGCTACCTCCACTAACATAAGTCACCTGACCACCACCTCATTCGACGAACTGGCGCCGAGTTTGAATTTTGGTGGGAAGGTAGGTCACTTGGGGTTTTGCTGCTGGCGCGAAGCACAGGACACTTGTACTAAACCGACCTCCTCCTAAGGATTCGATGGAAAAAAGGTCTTCTCATTATTATTTAACCAATTTCAAGAAAATGTGTTCGCCACTGGGTCTGAACTCCAACTGGCTTAGTTGAGATCGCCACCAGCAGAGGGCGCTCTCATGTCGTCAGGTGATGATGCAAGTACCGTTATCCAAGATTCAACACCCAGTCTCTTCACCACAATATCCAGACCGCAACCCACTTAGTACATTTCGTTGGCGCCAGAGGGCGCTACCGTGGCTTCAAGTGATGACACAAGTACTGTTATTCAATATTGGTGTATACATTTTGTTCTCCAAGTGCTCTAGGACACACATGGACACTGCACAGTACCATTACGCAACCCAAGATCGTCTGTTCTCTCTCTCTCTATCTCTCGCACGTTCATATCATTCATTCACGACGTAGCACGCCCCACCCCTAGAATGCTGCTCTCCTATTGGCTACTGCATTAATCACGTGATTCTACGTCATAGAACCCCAGATGATGGTCTGTAGGGGGAAAATGGCGTGAAAATCACACAGGCTGCGGTGGGCATCTGCGGACAGTAAGGAAGGAGTGCACTCTATTTATTTTTGAACATTTTATTGATCACACCGATACAAAAGACATGCTTGTGGCCATCACACACAGCCCATAGACCTGTAAACTACTTCTAAATAACGCTCTCCAGACACGCAAACATCTCCTAATTTTCCGAAATAATTTAATTACACACTTGCAGACTCCTCCTAACTAATGCAGCACAGGGATGTGTAGACACGCTCAGTAGTCGTAAACTTTCCAAATAACGGGTAGCACAGCCTACAGGCCCACTCGCAAAATAATGCAATCAACATGCTCAAGCACCCTCCGCCAACCCCTGTCCAGTAGAGCGCACAGGCAACCCCAACGAAGTGTCGCGGCCGTCAGCTGTCAAACCACGCACAGCCCCTGGCTCGGGTACCACAAGCATGAGGTGGTCACATCCCTTTTCATACTTGACGCCAGAGAAATTCCTATCGCTTTATATGTTCACCTAGACACATGTCCTGGCGCGACCGGCCAGGGACTGTCACAGTCGCGAGCCGCCGCCGAACGCAGGAGTAAGTTACCTGTCTCTGTTTTCGATTACACACTCACGCTTATACTGACGTCACGGAATTCCAAGACGCGCTCACACGAGTCGCCTGCAAGCAGCAGATGTCTTTACCAGCGATGAGAGAACAGCACAGGGCGCATTGCTCCTAGCGCGACGTGACACACCCGTTTAACCATACTTACCCACCGTGGCCCTCGCCGCGCCGCAAAATGGCTGTGAGGCGACTCTCTATCTAAAACGTTCTCAATACTATTCTTGCGTCACATAGCTTAAAAAATATTTTAAAAAAATGAGAGCCATGTCGACCTCTCGGGAATTGTGTACTGTCCCGGAAATAGTTAACGCTCGCTTTCTACATGTCTCAGCTTGTATGCACGGAAAATCTTACCCTAACAGACTCTACAGAATCTGTTTACGTAAATAACATCCAGACCACTCGTCCGTGTGCACCTAACGTGATACACTTCCTACTCTCAACATACGCAAACGTCCTCTATGTAGGGGGTCCTATGTCCCAGCACAAAGGACGTGAATTAATCGAGCATTATGATTCGCTCTTATCGAATTTACCCTCGGCATTACTGATACATCCAATATCGAAGAACTGTCCGCCTTTTTCCTTTTGCAGCCTAGACTTTCAACCTTTATTTAACACATAACGCCATATTGCACTGACAATTAAACTATACAATCTACCATACATATCATCAAATATGGAAAGACTCTTGCCATAGGACACACAGTCCTCCTTCCTTGTTTCTCTACCAAAAAACTACACTCCTGGAAATTGAAATAAGAACACCGTGAATTCATTGTCCCAGGAAGGGGAAACTTTATTGACACATTCCTGGGGTCAGATACATCACATGATCACACCGACAGAACCACAGGCACATAGACACAGACAACAGAGCATGCACAATGTCGGCACTAGTACAGTGTATATCCACCTTTCGCAGCAATGCAGGCTGCTATTCTCCCATGGAGACGATCGTAGAGATGCTGGATGTAGTCCTGTGGAACGGCTTGCCATGCCATTTCCACCTGGCGCCTCAGTTGGACCAGCGTTCGTGCTGGACGTGCAGACCGCGTGAGACGACGCTTCATCCAGTCCCAAACATGCTCAATGGGGGACAGATCCGGAGATCTTGCTGGCCAGGGTAGTTGACTTACACCTTCTAGAGCACGTTGGGTGGCACGGGATACATGCGGACGTGCATTGTCCTGTTGGAACAGCAAGTTCTCTTGCCGGTCTAGGAATGGTAGAACGATGGGTTCGATGACGGTTTGGATGTACCGTGCACTATTCAGTGTCTCCTCGACGATCACCAGTGGTGTACGGCCAGTGTAGGAGTTCGCTCCCCACACCATGATGCCGGGTGTTGGCCCTGTGTGCCTCGGTCGTATGCAGTCCTGATTGTGGCGCTCACCTGCGCGGCGCCAAACACGCATACGACCATCATTGGCACCAAGGCAGAAGCGACTCTCATCGCTGAAGACGACACGTCTCCATTCGTCCCTCCATTCACGCCTGTCGCGACACCACTGGAGGCGGGCTGCACGATGTTGGGGCGTGAGCGGAAGACGGCCTAACCGTGTGCGGGACCGTAGCCCAGCTTCAGGGAGACGGTTGCGAATGGTCCTCGCCGATACCCCAGGAGCAACAGTGTCCCTAATTTGCTGGGAAGTGGCGGTGCGGTCCCCTACGGCACTGCGTAGGATCCTACGGTCTTGGCGTGCATCCGTGCGTCGCTGCGGTCCGGTCCCAGGTCGACGGGCACGTGCACCTTCCGCCGACCACTGGCGACAACATCGATGTACTGTGGAGACCTCACGCCCCACGTGTTGAGCAATTCGGCGGTACGTCCACCCGGCCTCCCGCATGCCCACTATACGCCCTCGCTCAAAGTCCGTCAACTGCACATACGGTTCACGTCCACGCTGTCGCGGCATGCTACCAGTGTTAAAGACTGCGATGGAGCTCCGTATGCCACGGCAAACTGGCTGACACTGACGGCGGCGGTGCACAAATGCTGCGCAGCTAACGCCATTCGACGGCCAACACCGCGGTTCCTGGTGTGTCCGCTGTGCCGTGCGTGTGATCATTGCTTGTACAGCCCTCTCGCAGTGTCCGGAGCAAGTATGGTGGGTCTGACACACCGGTGTCAATGTGTTCTTTTTTCCATTTCCAGGAGTGTATGTTATCCAACGGTAACACACTATACATCTCAGTAAATTAGCTTACCACGCTTATTTTCATTCTATGCTTTGGTATGGCGTCATATTCTGGGGTAACTCATCATTGCGTAAAAGCATGTTCATTGCACAAAAGCGTGTAATCAGAGTAATTGCTGAAGCATATCCAAGACCTTTCTGCAGACACTTATTTAAACAGCCAGCGATCTTCACTGTAGCCTCACAATATATACATTCACTTATGAAATTTGTTATTAACAATCCGAACGAATTCAAAAGTAGAGCAGTGTAGATGGCTGCAACACTAGGAGGAAGGATGATCTTCACAACTCAAGATTAAATCTAACATGGGCTCAGAAAGGGGTAAATTATGCTGCCACAAAAGTCTTTGGTCACTTACCTAATAGCATCAGAAGTCTGACAGATAGCCGTATAGCATTTAAAAGGACATTAAAAGAATTTCTGAATGGCAACTGCTTCTACTCATTAGATGAATGTTTGGATATAGTAAGAGGGTAATTTCCCCATCCCAAACAAAAACAAATGAAGTGTCATGTAACATATTGTGTAATGTAATATCTTGTATAGACACCTTTTATTAACCTGGCACATTCCACATCATTACGAAGTGTCGTATTCGTGATCTATGGAACAATTACTAATCTAATCTAATTGTAAATAAAAAGATAAAAATATATGTGCCTTGTTTTCTGGAATAATTCCGTGTATGCATGGTCTGTGGTGGTGATGATTCACTTTTCCTGTTAACAGCAGCAGCCGTCCGAATGCAGAGGCCTGTTGGACAGTAGGAATGTATCTCAGTTAACTTTGACTTCTCTTAGACGATCGAATAGAGAACTAATACTTACTATTTGTTGGGCGGTTTTCGTGATCAAGTGGAAATTTGAGAAGATTGTATATGGAGGTGCGTTTGCGCTGGACTGTTATTGTGGCTCCCATGTAAATTGTTCAGTTGACTGCTTCTGCACATTTCAGCCTTTATTTTGTTGAGAGAAGATGGATTGTGGTGTGCGGAAGACACTTTTGCCTCTTCTCTTCACATCGGAAAGACCTTATTTGGGTTGTAAATTATAGGGATGATTTGGAATATGTTAGATGACTGACTTTGTTATTTGAGAGTCGAAATATCAGTTTGGACTATTTTTTCTAGTTACTCAGCGGTTTACAGCACGCTGCAACTCGCTAAAGTTTGGAGTTTGTAGAGAAATAATTTACAGTGTGTATATCTTAGGGATTATGTTGCGCTAGCGATCGGCAGGAGGCCGACTGCTACTTTATATCGAGAAGTTCGGTGAAACTGGTATAATATTATAGTGAACAATGCGAAAATATGTATGTTTTTGTAATCCCCGAGTCTGGAGATGTTGTAACGGCTGCATGTAAGCCGCTACATGGCTCGACCCCACAACTAAAGACACCTGAGTGCCCTTCCGACACTCAGGGAAGAGCCTGATGATAATTAGCAAGATAGGGTTATTTAAATATAGACGATCATTTTAATATTAGATATGGTAATTGTCAGCAAAGTGTGAATGCGAACGTATGATGAGGTATGCGTGAGATGTCGGCTGTGGGTGTGCTATAGGCATAGCGGAAGTGTAGCCAACCTCGAATCTAGTAGAGCGCGACTGCACTGCACCAGAGAGGCATAAGCTCCACGCGCGTCATTAGCGCTCGTTAGGTTGGCAAATAACCGTGTGCGGCCACGATGTGTGGACCCGGACGAGGGAGACCGTATCGGGGTTGTTGCTGGGAAGACCTGGGTGAGTAAGCACGCTCTGCTCTATCGCTCCGATAGTTAGCGAAGATTTAGAATTCCATGTTCACTTTGAACTTGCAAGCAGCTTCCCTGCTGAGGAAAGCCACTATGGTATTTCCTAGAATCATCTCGGTTAGGAGAGATAGGGAGATGATTTCTTTTGCCAAGTAATTTCATGGGTACTGTGTTCACTGCACTTGGGAGTGAACAGGCGCTCATTGCCGAGTAATACTCAGAATTGCTCAATTTGCATTTCAGTGTGAGTGTGAAGAATATATGCAAAGTGTATTTTATTTAAATGTGTTTATTGACTACTGATTGTGGAGAGATTGGTAACACGTGGTCCGCAGACCCCGTGCATTTCTTGGTGAGAAGCTTCAGCTCGACGTAATCACATTTCGTGATCGAGCTGTATCTTCTACGTAAATTCACGCGTGTGATTTAATTGTTCCTTCATAATATCCAGTAAAACTCGCGGAGTTAGTTAAACGTGAAGACGGGACTTGCCCGAATTAAAGTTACAGTGGGAACCATATGCTGTCTCCCAATGTTGTACCACTTGGTGTATGGGAACCTTCCTCCTTTATCTGTTAGATAAAATGAATAGAGTGAATGTTAGTGTGTGTGTGTGTGTGTGTGTGTGTGGCTAAATGATGATAGAAATGTGCAGGCGGCAGTCATTGTCGATTCACGGCACATGTTAGCCGGATGTTTAACTAAGTTTACGTAGATATTATACTATTGGTATCACGCCAGCATTCCGTGATAAGTGAGAGGGAATATTTGAGATGGTAATGTTTATTGAATAAATGTGATTGTATTATTATATAAATATGTTACAGTGACTTCTCCCAGCCACACCATATTCCCTTATCATTTCACAGAATATTTGGTATGCGTATTTCAGTTAATCGCCTGTCTATGTCCCACTCATGGGCATATTTCACTTAATAAACTCTGTAAGGTGGTACTAAAACTTCATTATAATAATATTCTAATTCTAACTTGATCAAAACCACCGAATAAACCTTTAGTTGAGTATTGATGCTTGTTGCTGCAAATGGCCGCCGGCGTCTTCTATAGTACAGGTGCCATTTATAAAATTGAGGAGGCCTGCCGAGGGTGCGGAAAGCAAGTATCATGCAATGTCTGTTGAAAAGCGAGCAACTTCGGAGCAGAGACGGCAATGTGTTTGTGCCGAGGGGACACAATCTCGAATTTGCAGAAGAGTTCAGACATCAACTTCGGTCCACTGATGGTGCTACTATGTAAAATAAATGATTTTGTATGGCGCTGAATGTGTTGTATGTAGAAAGAAAGACAAGGCTGATGGTGCTTCCCTAGGACTGGGGAGCATTGTGACATATAGCCGGTGTGAGTGTAGGAATAGTATAATTTTTTGGGTGCTGTACAGATATGAAAGCTAACTGCACTGTTTGTGTAAAATGTGTATATATTGTATTGTAAAGTTACTGTGGCTTACGATGTGTAGAATGTGTATATATTCTATTGTAATGTTGCTATGGTTTATGTTATGGCCTAACCATAGAAGATGACTGTGTGTCCTATGGTAAGAGTATTTCCATGTTTGATGATGTGTATGGTAGATTGTTTGATTTAATTGTCAGTGCAATATGGCGATATGTGCAAAATAACGGCTGAAAGTCTAGGCTGCAGAAGGAAAAAAGGTGGACAGTGCTTCGATATTGGAGGTATCAGTAATTCGGCGGGGAAATTCGATAAGAGCGAATCATAATGCTCGATTAATTCACGTCCTTTGTGCTGGGACATAGGAGCCCCTACATAGTGTTGAGGACGTTTGCGTATGTTGAGAGGGTATCACGTTAGGAGCACTGGGACGAGTGGTCTGGATGTCAATTTCGTAAACAGATTCTGTTAGGGTAAGAATTTCCGGGAGGTCGTCTTGGCTCTCGTTTTTTTATTTTTATTCTATTTATATAAGCTATGTCACGTAACAACAATATTGGGAACGTTTTAGATGGCGAGTCGAAACACAGACGTTTCGCGGCGAGGCGAGAGCCACGCTGGGTACTTAAGTATGGTTAAACTGGTGTGTCACGTCGTGCTAGGAGCAATGCGCCCTGTGCTATTCTTTCATCGGTGGTAAAGACATCTGCTGCTTGGAGGCGCTCGTGTGAGCTCGTCTTGGAATTCCGTGACGTCACTATAAGCGTGAGTGTATAAACGAAAATAGAGGCGGGTAACTTTCACCTGCGTTCGGCGGCGGCTGGCGACTGTGACAGTCCCTGGCCGGTCGCGGCAGGACATGTGCCTAGGTGAACACGCATTGTGATGGGAAATTCTCTGGCGTCAAGTATGAAAAGGGATGTGACCACCTCATGCTTGAGGGACCCGAGCGGGGGCCTGTGCGTATTTTGACAGCTGACGGCTGCGCCACTTCGTTGGGGTTGCCTGTGCGCTCTACTGGACAGGGGTTGGCGGAGCGTGCTTGCACATGTTGATTGCATTATTTTGCGAGTGGGCCTGTAGGCTGTGCTACGCGTTATTTGGACAGTTTACGACTACTGAGCGTGTCTACACATCCCTGTGCTGCATTAGTTAGGAGGAGTCTGCAAGTTTGTAATTAAATTATTTCGGAAAATTAGGAGATGTTTGCGTGTCTGGAGAGCGTTATTTAGAAATAGTTTACAGGTCTATGGGCTGTGTGTGATGGCCACAAGCATGTCTTTTGTATCGGTGTGATCAATAAAATGTTCAAAAATAAATAGAGTGCACTCCTTGCTTACTGTCCGCAGATGCCCACCGCAGCCTGAGTGATTTTCGCACCATTTTCCCCCTACAGACCATCATCTGGGGTTCTATGACGTAGAATCACGTGATTAATGCAGTAGCCAATAGGAGAGCAGCATTCTAGGGGTGGGGGGTGCTACGTCGTGAATTAATGATATGAACGTGCGAGAGAGAGAGAGAGAGAGAACAGACGATCTTGGGTTGCGTCCTAGAGCACTTGGAGAACAAAATGTATACACCAATATTGAATAACAGTACTTGTGTCATCACTTGAAGCCACGGTAGCGCCCTCTAGCGCCGACGAAATGTACTAAGTGAGTTGGTGTCTGGACCTTGTGGTGAACACACTGGGTCTTGCATCTTGGATAATGGTACTTGTGTCATCACTTGACGACATGAGAGCGCCCTCTGCTGGTGGCGATCTCAACTAAGCCAGTTGGAGTTCAGACCCAGTGGCGAACACATTTTCTTGAAATTGGTTAAATAATAATGAGAAGACCTTTTTTCCATCGAATCCTTAGGAGGAGGTCGGTTTAGTACAAGTGTCCTGTGCTTCGCGCCAGCAGCAAAACCCCAAGTGACCTATCTTCCCACCAGAATTCAAACTAGTCGCCAGCTCGCAGGATGAAATGGCGGTCAGGTGACTTAGGTTAGTATAGATTCGCCAAGTGATCTATCTTCGCTCCATTTTCTTTGCTTAGTAGAGATAACAAGGGTGTGATGGATTATCCTGTTGGAATTCAGGCTTGGCGTCTGTTCGTAGCAGGAAGTGGCATTCGGGTGACTTAGGTTAGTGGAGGTAGACCAAGTGAGCTATGTTCCCGCCATTTTCTTTACTTAGTAAAAGTAACCGGGGTGTGATGCATTATTCTGTTGGAATTTGAATTTCGCGCCAAATTTCTGTGGCAGGGGGGTGCAGCACTTTCCCACCATCTTGGATGACGCCATGCGCTGTTGTCAAGTCTACACTAAGTCATCTTGGATGACGGTAGCTCCGCTATCCTGGATACATCTGGCAACAATGCAGAGTGTCCTGGTGCCCCCCTTGTCCCAATACATTGGCCATTCGTCTTCATGGACAACAATTCGCAGAACCATCGTGCACATCTTGTGAATGACTTCCTTCAGGATAACGACATCGCTCGACTAGAGTGGTCAGCATGTTCTCCAAACATGAGCTCTATCAAACATGCCTGAGACAGATTGAAATGACTGTTCATGAACGACGTGACCCACCAATCGCTCTGAGGGATGTACGCCGAATCGCCGTTGAGAAATGGGACAATGTGGACCAACAATGCCTTGATGAACTTGTGGAGAGTGTGCCACGACGAATACAGGCATGTATCAATGCAGGAGGACGTGCTACTGGGTATTAGAGGTACCGGTGTGTACAGCAATCTGGAGCACCACCTCTGAAGGTCTCGCTGTATGGTGGTACAACACACAATGTGTGGTTTTCATGAGCAATAAAAAGGGCGGGAATGATGTTTATATTGATCTCTATTCCAATTTTGTGTGCAGGTTCGGAACTCGTTTTGATGCGTGTAATAGAAGACTGTTATTTTGTCGCGCAACTTCCGAATGTAGCAGCCAATCGCGGAGAAGGACCACAATTTAGGCGGTCTTTCTCACGATACCCGTACCTAACAAACCATTCTGTCATCGGTACCTCACACCACATTACATCTTGCCACAGTTGCCTTCTCAACTGTTCTAAGACGAGCTTCTTGTACATCAATATCATGGTTGCAAAGCCAGAAATATTACATTGTGTCACCAGAGATTATGGAATGGAAGAAATTGTGTAACTGCTGTTGCAGCTGGTGCAGGATGTAATGTTTTGGAGTGCATTCTTTTTGAAAGTGCATCATTTTTGTCATCAGATTCGTCCTTTTCTTCGTTACTCTCTTCTTCCTGTGCGTCTATTCCTGTGAATATGTAAGTACAGATAGTTGTCGAATGCAGAGCCAGTGCTACATCGAAAAAAAGAAACAAAACCATCGCCGTATAGTTTTCTGGAAATAAGCAATCACTCACTCGGTAGCGTAGGGTGTATTAGCATATTACGGAATATTCTAAACACACTGAACACATTCTAGTTCATAATTACTAAAAAGAAGTCAAATCACCTTCACTTTGTAAGCCATGCTGACAGTAAACAGCTTTCTTTGATTATATGTTGAGACGCACTATGAGTTTGCAGAAATGATAACAAGTGATGTACACAAAGCACATGCTTTAAATTGTACACTAAAATCAGGGACAGCAAGTTTAGGTAACTACCTGGACTAAGAGGGTTAATATGAAAAACGGAGGAGATCCATTGAAGAAGGACGCAATTCCTCTTACGATTTTGTCTAGTCATCTGGAGACCGTTACAGATAGGCTCAATTAACTTCAGTGGCAGACCTTACAAACATGTTGTGTATACAGGAGAGCTGCACGTGGCTAAGTTATGCGAGTCCATGTTCCAGTACGCGTTACTGCAACAAACATATCGCAAAACGGCCACGGTGTTGGAATCGGAGTATGTCGGGAATATACCGATTGGTAGGGCGTGCAGTACGCAAATGGAAATCCATTGTGGTATATCAAGTGTGCTCCAGTCCGCTTGCCCGAATACGGATGTAAAGAACGTCTATAAAGTGTCTTCGAGTAGGGTCTGACCAGGCGGCCACATACCGCACCGTTTTTGTAGGGCATTTGCACAGAGTGACGAATGCATCGCTGTATCGGAGGACCGGTTTGGGTAGCTGAGAGTCGCATCACGTCCTATCGCAGCACAAAGCGCAATCGTAAACGCAATGCGACCTCAGTGCCGATTAATGCGTCCCCATTCTTGTCTATCGGTAGGCAATAATCATTCGAGGTGAGATACATAGCTGGCAATTACCCGTTAAGCGAGCACTTAGCGGGGGTGGTTAATTAAGTAGCGGCGCCCATAGGGCGGGCACGCTGAAGGAGCCGAGGGGGCGACAGGTGGTGCGCGCGGCGCATGCGCGGACCGGGGAGTGGGTGGCGCCTGCGCCCCTGGCGGCCGGGCGCCGGAAGCTCGGCGGGCGCGACGCCGCGGCCGCCACAGTCGACGGCGCCCTGCGACCACGCTGCCTGCTCTGCCCGCTGCGTGACGCCCAGGCCGCGACTACGGTGCTTCGAAGGATACTGCGGTAAGAACCACCCGCCAGGCGGCGGCTCGCTAGCACTGCTCCCTTCTGTAAATACGCTGCAACTCTGAAAGGCGCCTTTCCTTTTTACACTTCTGAATCGTAACAAATTACGATTGGTTTTTCAGATGTTAGTTGAAATTACCACTTTCTGTGACAGCCGCAGAACTGCTACGCTGTTTATAACAAATAAATGCTTTTGCGCTCTTAACTTATTGAAACAATAATATTCTTATGAACACGAAAAGGAAAATAAATCAATTTAAATGAAATGGCAAAACATGCAGTATATTGCAGCATGCCTGAAATTGATTTTTCCGCTTTTTGTTTCATTATTATAAGCATTTCCATGTCTTTTCGTCTTTTCGAATATTTCAAAATTTATAATAGTAAAATTAATGTAAAAACGAAACCCAACGAAGACTGAAGAAATATGGAATCCTGTTGCAAAATTTGTGATGTTTTTATGCTGTATCAGACTTCAATTTTTTGTATTTGCATGCTATATTTATGCAATTCCGGTTTTCAATTTTCTTGTTAAATCTTCTCCGAAGAGCAGCCGTAGCGAGTGGCAGTTGAGTGCCGTCTTTTACGCAAGCTGCTCAACTGCACGGCAGTCAGTCAGCCCCAGACAACGGCCAGGAAGCACTCAGGCGAAAGCTCGTGCAAATCAGTGTCCTCACTGATGGAAGCTTGAGAAGACATCGAGAGCGTACATGTCGACGAATCAACGCATTCGTATGTTTATGTGTTGTATCTACACCTTAGTAAAGTATAGTTGTTGCAGGAAGTGACATAACAGACAGGTGAAAAAAAGGCAAGAATTTTTTATCCTACACTAGCCATGTTGATCGAAATGGCGTGCTCGGAGCGATTGTAACCTCTTTATGTCTTCGTTTGCTTCCAAAGACCCATAGAATTTCATGAATTTGTCCTGTTGCAACAGTAAACCATATGATTATTAGCAACACTTTTACCTCTGAAAAACAAAAAACAAAAACAGCACTATACTTCCATTTCCTTCTGTCAGAAAGTGATTTGGTAAATTCACCAAATGTTTCCTTCTGAAGGTCAGGATGAGGAAGTCAGATAGACACAGCATATAACACGTATGTGACATGCCTGCACATTCATCGTTAATTGCCTCCACAGTTTTTATTTACCTAACAGCAGTCTTGATGTGTTGTGTAGACAAGCCCTAAAGCAAAGACGTCTCATAAATGAGTCTACATTGACAAATGAAATCATCGTCCTGACAAGAGAGTGCTGAATATTTGCAGAACATAGTATGAGGTAAGTTCAACTTATTAATAATTTGCGTCAAAAACCGAAGACAGAAACAATGCCACAAACTGAAGCTATGTTGGTGGTTACTCCTGGAAAAATTCTGAGAATTAATTGACATTAGAACACACTTCCATAAATTTCGCAAATACGCACGCTTTTGTGCCATCCTCTTGCCATTGATTAACCACTGAGACCCATAATAGTTACTTTAACAACCACGTGACACTAATGAGTCGGGTCGAGTAAATATTTAGCGAGCTCTTAGAATAACGAACCAACAATATCGTGAAATTCATTACAATAATGCTGTGGTCTTCCTGGAAGAGTGTACTGACAACGGAACTTAATTTCGTCTTTCTTTTTTATTTTTTTTACACTTTTTTTATTTTTTACTCGTCAGTCTTCTGACTGGTTTGATGCAGCCAGCCGCGAATTCCTCTCCTGTGCCAGCCTTTTCTTCTCAGAGAATCAACTGCAACTTACGGCCTCAATTATTTGCTAATATTTGCTAAATGTTTTACAGATCTCTATCTTCTTATGCAGTTTTTACCCTCTGTAGCTCCCTCTGCTACCACGGAAGTTATTACGTGATGTTTTAACAGATTTAATATCATCGAATTCTTTCTTCTTGTCAGTGTTTTCCATATATTACTTTTCTCGCCAATTCTGCAAAGACCTTTATCAGACTTTATCAGTCCACCTTATTTTCAGTATTCCTCTGTAGCATCAAATCTCAAATACGTCGATTCTTTTCTGTTCCGGCTTTCCCAGAGTCCATATTTTACTACCGTAGAATACTGCGCTAAAAACCTATAATTTCCAGAAATTTCTTGCTCAAATTAAGACATATGTTTGATACCAGTAGATTTCTCTCGGCCAGGACCGCCAGTTTGCCAGTGATACTCAGCACTTGATGTCCTTCTTGCTGCCTTGGCAGCAGAAATCGTTAACTTCGTGATCACCAATCATTTCCGGTACTTCTCATTACTTTCGTTTCCCTTCGATTTAATCACGATCCTTGCACCGTACTCATTAGACTGTTCATTCCACTTAACATCCTGTAATTCTTCTTCACTTTCAGTGAGGATAGCAATGTCGTCAATGAATGTTATCATTGTCATCCATTCACCTTGAATTTTATAACGACTCTTGAACCTTTGAACGTTTATCACAGGCTGAACAGTATTTCCGAAAGACTACATCCCTGTCCTGCAACCTTTTTAATCCGAACATTTCATTCTTGGTCCTCCACTCTTGTTGTTCCGTCCTTGCTCTTGTAACTATTGTGTAACACCCGTCTTTCCCAATGGTTTACGCCTATCTATCTCATAATTTCGAACATTTTGTACCAATCGACATTGTCGAACGCTTTTTCCAAGTCGACTAATCCTATGAACGTGTCGTGATTTTTCGTCAGTCTGTCTTTACGTTTCCTAAAGCCAAAGAGTTCTTACCGCGCGACCGCTACGGTCGCAGGTTCGAATCCTGCCTCGGGCATGGATGTGTGTGATGTCCTTAGGTTAGTTAGGTTTAAGTAGTTCTAAGTTCTAGGGGAGTGATGACCTCAGATGTTAAGTCCCATAATGCTCAGAGCCATTTGAACCAACTACCCGCGTGGGGTAGCCGCGAGGTCTCGGGCGCCTTGTCACGGTTCACGCGGCTTCCGCCGTCAGTGGTTCGATTCCTCCCTCGGGCATGCGTGTATGTGTTGTCCTTAGCATAAGGTAGTGTGTAAGCGTAGAGACCAATAAGCTCAGGGGTTTGGTCCCATAGAACGTACCACAAAATTTCCGTTTCAGCAACTTGAATGCATGAGCAGTTAAGTTGACTGTCCGATAATTCTCGCACATGTCGGCTCTTACAATCTTGGGAACTTCATGGATGATGTTTTCCGAAAGTCTGATGGTATGTCGCCAGTCTCATACATTCTGAACAGAAACGTGAATATTCGTTTTGTTGCCGCTTCCTCCAATGATTTCAGAAATTCCATTGGAATCTCATCAATCCTTTCTGTCTCATCTGATCTTAAGTCGTCCAAAGCTCTACTAAATTTTGTCTAATACTGGATTTCTTATCTCTTCACTATCGACTCCTCTTTCTTCTTGCATCACGTCATCAGAGAATTACAACTTGTAAGAAGCAGTAGCATGTGGTCTTCACGTTAAAGTACCCAAGCTGCGTAAACTTTGTGTTACAGACCGCTTTCAGAAGCTAGTCGGCATTAACAGGACACTTCCTGCTTAAACACAACTTGCCCGCTCATTTCCAAATGCCGTTAATCATAGTTCATTTGTAACAATTGTCACCTTATTTTAATAAATGTGGTCGAGATGAAACATGGAGATTCGCTTGAACGGAAATGGCACTTCTCCATTCGCGACCCACCCATGGTAGTTATTCATTAAAGTAAATAAAATTAGCTCTGCCATAATATCCTTAGTTAAAGATTATCGATTCTGCAAGAGTAATCCTCCATTTTCAAGCGTTTGTTACGATCACTTATAGCCTCACGTCACTGGAAGGATTAAGGATTGCACTGTGGCTATAACCGTCTGTGGCCAAATTCTTGAAGATGGAGAATTACTCTTAGGAAAGTCGTAGCGTTTATTAACGGCATTGCGGCAGTTTCATTTACTGGAAGTAATGTTGCCTGAAATTCGTGAAAAGAGAATATGCAACACACCACTTAACATGGCGCCAGAGTTGTTGGAAAAGAGTTTGTTAAACGATCTACTTCTTTCTCTGCATACTCAGAAAATGTAACAACTAAACCATTTATTTCTTTCCAAGTTTTGAGCTGCATTCCAGTGAATAGAGTTTAAGAAAAAATGTGCAGTTACGTTCAGGTAAATCTGCATGTTAAAATCGGGAATTCGACCAAGGAATTTCTGTAGATAGTTGAAGATCCGGCTTTATGTGACGTCCTCGACTCCATCCTTGTTACCAGAGCAGCACCACAGAAGATACCGCTTCCAGCTGCCTGAAAAATTTAACAAGCTTCGGCTGTAGTCGGGGATACGGTGGTTACGACGTGGCACAGTTTACGGTCCACTGAGGTGTAACAAGGTGTTGCCCTGGGGACAGGTCGGCCGGCGTGTCAGTGGTCGCTCGCTGATTTGCCGTGAGTATCAGGAACCGTGTGTGTCTTTGCAGTTTCCCACGTAGGACCAGCGCCGAAAGTTTCATCGTCCTTTCAAATAAATGCAGTCCTCAACCTCCGAGACCACGTTTGCAGGCACATTCGTTTCAACAAGAATGGGGGTTGTAAAATGAATTTGTAACGGCACTACTTGTCACTAAGTTCTCTTTATTCCCTGTCGGCAAAATGTAGACGCCGATTTCGCAAAATCTGTCTGTTCAGATTTCCTAATCACTTCGCTCAAATCTCGCTGCATACCAACTGGCCGACGCTTTTCAGTGCTCGGTCCACTGTTAGCATTGCTGCATTTACTTCAGTAATTCCCCTTTCCCCGAAATTAAAAATAAGGAATTCTGCACAGTTGTTTTCCCTTTGAATTTGGGGGGGGGAGGGGGAGGGTGAAGACGTATAACATCAGCCAAAAGTAGCACTCCTGACACTGGACAGACAGCGGAAATTGAGTTGCTGAGTAGGAGATAACAGAGTAAACGTACAGTAAATGTACAGTATAAAAGCAAAACACGTGGGTGTGTTGGAAAGCAGTGTCTCCGAATTTTTCATTCTGTTCTCAGTATCGGTTTAGGTCGACTGCTCCGCTTCGCTGGCGCAAGTTACCACCCTCTGCCGCTAAGGGGCACCGAATTGTCGCGAGTAACATGGCGGAGTGAAGCGCAACTGTGTCGGTGCGAGAGAAACAGCGTGGTGTAATCGAGCTACTGAACGCACGAATTCGAAGAGTTCGTCCACACGTAGGTCATTCTCTCCATCAGTATGAGAATGCCTGACCACACATGAGCGTTGCAACGTTTGCAATAATCCGACCTTTGGGTTCACACTGACTTCGCTCGTCCTCCTTACAGTCTCTACTTGGCCCCATACGATTTTCATCTGTCGTCAAAAGTTAAAGAACAGCTCCGAGGACTTGGCTTTGATCGTGATGAAGCGGTACAAGCAGAGATAAGGTTGTGGCTCCGTCAACGAAGTCAGACATTCTGCACTGACGCTGTCAACAAAATGGTCTCCCGTTGGGAAAATTTGTTCGTTGCTTTGGCGACTACGTTGAGAAATACATATGTAGATACGAAGAATAAAGATGTGAAATGTTAGTACAATTTGTTTTATATAAAAAGTTTTAAGAGTTTTTACATGTAAAGTTCGAAAGATTACTTTCCAGCACGCCCTCCAAATCGACAAACGCTTAAATCAAGAAACATAGGCATAAGAGAATTACATGCAGAAGTGTGGCAAGAAAACGTCAAAATTATCCCGAAGTATTGAGATCTACAATTGTTAGTTGCTTCTACTACTGGGATCGTGATATCGTAAACTGTAACGGCTTAAGGACCATAATAATTAATAAAGAGATATAGACAGTGTCTTGGTCACTTATATATTTATTTGTACTCGTATCGCCTGCAGTCGAAATTCGACCAACTGAATCAATGTACCTGGTGTATTAAAAATATCATGTAGGTTAAAGCGGTACAATCCAAGTAAAACTTTGTGTGAAATTTTAACCTCACGACTGACCCAATGCTAATGATGCATTTTAGCTTCGAGTCTCCCTGAAAAAATTCTTTGATTTCTCTTTAATTCCTCGATCACTTGAAGTGAGTCCTTGATACAGTGTGTTTAAAAATGAGTTTTGTATTAACGGTGTTAAATTAACTTTTCCCGTATAAGAACACAATGAGTGCTGTAGTATCGCTAAAATAATCTCCGATGCGAAATGATTTGCATTACAAATTTTTCACTATAAATTCACCAAACCGCAATTATAACTTGTATATTTGACAATAACAATAGTATTATCGTTATCAATCGCCACATTATCCACATTACTTTCTCTACACAAAAGTCGTCTCTCAAGCTCTTCGTCTTTCAGTACACACATAAGCGTTCTTCTTTGAGACATAGCCTAAAACGAATGTAGTTTCTGTATAATAAGGCAAGTCGTAGATATTGAAAATGAAGAATGTGAAAATTAGCAATCCTTAAAATTTTGTGGTGACAGTGGCAAACAAACGCAAACTTAGTTCTGTTTACTCTTAGACAAAAGTAAGCGAACGAACAGCGCCAAAAAACAACGTTTGTTATACCTGAAGGTTTCGTTACTACGATGTTTTGTTCTCCACCGCTGATAACATCAACGACCTAGCAGTTGTGGCACTGTAGTTGCCTGGTATGCGTTTGTTACTGTAGATGAACTATCTGGAACATTTGAACATTAACCTCCCTAAGATGCGATTTCACGAAACTTAGTTACTTTTGTGTGTCATTTCCCCCATTCCAATTGATCACTACGTACGGCGGAAGCTGATAGAAGTTCAACTTTCGATGTTCACATTTTGGAGAGTTTAATGCGTAATAGAGAAGGTATCATCAGAGCTATGAATATGAAAGCATCTACTTACTTTTACCAATCCTCACGACTACTTATATACATGATTTCTTCTTTCTGCATATATATTTCAAAGCACCTTTTAAATTAATTGAGTTTCATTGACCTCCTCATATAATGAATATTAAAAATCGGCACTTCAATTTTCGTGTTCACGTATTAATATTGTGACGGTTCCGGAACAAATTCCGTGCAAACTACGGCAGTTCAAGGGCCGAAAAAGATTTGGATTTACCGTCGTAGAGAAAACTGGGTATTTCTTATAAGTAGGTGTAGAAATATTGGTGTCAAGCGTCCCTTAGACGAGGAGGTCGGAAGAGACGAAACACACGCTCATTCTGGTGTAGAAGGGCAATACAATTGACCTTGACGCTCTCGAAAGAATTATATCGGCATTTTCTCAGAGAATCTTAGAAAATTTCACAAAACATAAATCTGGCATGTCGGGCGCGAGAGTGAAGTCTTACTGAACCGTGGATTTACTTTCAAAGCCTTTTCTTAAAGAATTTACTAGCGATTCATCAAGAACATTAACACATAAAATGTGAGCGTGGAAGTAGTTGCCAGTGGGTAACTGATGAAAACAAATTTCTTTCAAGGAATGGAAATTTTATTCCTAGAAACCCCTTCTTTTAAAAAAAAAAAAAAAAAAAGAAAACACATTTAAAAATTATAATCAGAAAGCACCCTCTGAATATCAAGTTACAATTTATTCAGAGGCAGAAATGACTTTTTTTTTTTTTTTTTGACAGTATGAGCTTTCGGGCTGAGAAGCTTGCCGCTCCCTTTTAACACGGCAGTAATCACGACCGCTCACAACAACCTCTGAAAGACTACACTGGTGCAAATCTGCAACACACCACATTACCTTAAAGTAAAAGTTTTTACAATTCACACAAACACATAAACTATGCACCCCGTAGGAGGGATGGAAATGGTACAAAACACTCACATTAAAAAAAAAAATTACTTGCCACCGAAAGTGCAACTTTTTTTAAAAAGAAAACTCTTACGGTGGAAGGGTGGCAACTTTATATACTAAAATGACCATTTAAATAAAAACCCATGAAATGCAGACTTACATAAAATATACAAACATGCTCTACATTACACATATGCCGCCTCTCAAGGTGATAGGCAAGATAAAAACATATTTCAGGAATTCGGCCTCTACACTTTAAGCAATAAATTCGTTTACACCGAATCCGACAAAGATGACAGAGGCAGCTATTAACGTATGGCAGATTGACAGGGAGATTACTGAACAACCCGAACCGCAGATTGCTCTAACCCGCCCATACTTCACAAGGGAAAAACGGACCACCCATTTCACAAAATAACCACCTTCCAGCGGGTGGGCAAATGGAGAAGAATGGTGGGACGACCCCAAAACAAAGCGGCTGGTGACCTCACCAAGGAAACAAGCAGAATTTTACAAGTAAATGAAACAACATATCACCAATCACTTAACTTCCAATAAACTGCGATGTCTGGCGAAGACCTGGCGCAGCACCCCCACCGCTCTCCCGAACCGCCCGCTGCCAGCCACTTCAACGGACGCAGGAAGGCGCGCCGATCTCCCGTCTCACGGCGTCGCAGCTCGCACCGGCCAGCCCGATGTCGTGGGTTGACTCCTGTTGCTCTCGTGTCGACCGCGAAGCCACTACCCCTTTCTATACGGCGCGGCCCACTGGACTCACGTGGGGACCTCACATGCGCCGACACTCAAGGCGGACCAGTCATATTGTGTCTCAGTGTGCGACCGACCAAACGATCGATCCAGCCGCCAATGACCGTTGCCCGAGCAACTCGAGCAGACTGGCGGCCTAACGCGCAGACTCAGATGCCGGAACAGTCCCGACCGGGCGACCACTGAGTTTGATACTGGCGGAGTGGCAAGACTCTCATTTTATGGCTTTAAGTTTCATCCAAACGACAGACATACTCGCACTCCGACGACAGACAGACACTAACTGCCGCACAAATGGGAACGAGAGACAGACCAGCAACTGGTGACGCGAGGCTGACTCAGCCTCACTCCGACTGAGCAACTGCCACCAGCGAGCTGAGCTATCAGCACGTGAACAGGCAACTTTTCCCCTTTCCCACCAGAGGGAGACACCAACGCTGCGATTGCCACAGCGGCGCCGCCGCCAGAAACGGAGGGCGACTGCTTCACACTACGCGCTGCGGCGCGCTCTTCAAACCAGCATATTTTACTACGGCTCACTTACTCCACAGGAAAAGGATAGTAGTACATCGACTTTTGTACTACCTACCTCGGCAGTAAGGTCTAGCAGAAGCGTGCAACATTCTGCCTGAAAATACCTGCCGCTTAAAGAACTCCATCATTTGCGGTCGCAGTTCTCCGACCACACGCACGCCGTGACGGCGTTGGGTACCTGAGATGTGATGGACTTTTATCACTTCGAAAAATATGCAAAACAAAATATCTTCCTTCGTTTCATTGTTTAGTCTCGAAGCTTCACAATAACGCATATTATGGGAAACAACAGTCACGTCCAACTTTAGTACGCCAGGCGTAGACATTCCTAAGTGCATATCTCCTCTTTCATGTAGAGGGAAATCTGTTATGTGGCGTTCGTCTCCCTGACCTCCCTAAGTAGACTCAAGTTCAGAATTTCATTGCACATCATGTTGCCGTCTATAGCCTGCAAGAATTTTATGAAACTGATATTATCTCTTTATCAAATCGTATTATTCCAGAGTACCATACCAAGCTCACAAAGAGGTTTCCATTACTGTTTTTTAACACAGAAGCAACGGAATAACGTCTAAAGAAAATATGATGTTAGCTAAAGCTTTATCTTTCAACGCTGAAGAAAGAATTCTCAAGCATGGAGGATGTTTTGTGGTAATTCTCTCGGGTTACCAACTCCGTCAAGTGGTTTAAAGTACTATCCCTTTCTCCCGAGTACCCTCCTCGGCCATTGTCAAGTGGCCAGCACCGGAAGTTTGTGGATTTTAAACCACTTGACGCAGCTGGAAGCCAAGAGAGTTTTATCAGTATATATCGACACGAATATTCATTCGAGCCCGTCGAACCATGCTCATGAGGCATCCTTAAGGAGAATTAACTAAAAGAACTGTACCCAAATTCCATTTAATTAAAGGTATGTTCGAGTGAAGTGGTGAAAAATACGTTCACAGTCTACTCTTATTTCGTAACTGAAGGTATGTTTCAGGGAATCGTGATCTCCGTTGGTATAATGAATGAAGAGCACCGTCTGTTCCGCTATGTTTTTTTTATTATTAATGATGACCAGTTGCAATCTGACTGGCAGTTAGTACTCAGGTCAAGTGCCGTAATGTACACTTTCTCCAGTTTCTCCAGTAGTAATAATATAAAACTACATGTTACATTCTTGCCCTACTGAGAGGCAGCAGCTTGTCCCAACGAAACTGAAGGTGAAGTTCGAAACCAGCCATCACAAGTTGCTTTTTTTCCCTCTTTTTTTTTCACCACCCTAAGTATAATCATATTTGATATTTTCGAAGCTGTGATTGTCTAACTCTATCGATCATGGCGGGATTCTGTTTCATTAATACAGGCAAAAAGCTCTCTTCTACTGACAATTTGTGTATTATCTACATGACTCATGATCTGCCGCAAAAGAAAAAAATATACGGGAATCAGATGATGACGATGTTTGGTTTGTGGGGCGCCCAACTCTGTGGCCATCAGCGCCCGTATGATTTTTACACAGTCCAATTTTTAGCAGTCCAACTAGCCACTGTTACGAATGACGATGATGATGAAATGATGACAACATAAATTCCCAGTCCCTGGGCAGAGAAAATCTCCAACCCGGCCGGGAATTTTTTTAATGTATATAAACTTTTATTTACAGGTTTTTAACAATTACAGATTTTTACATTAAGTGTTCTGCTATATTAGAAAGCGAAGATAGGCATTTTATGGTTTTTCTTTTGTTAGTGTTCTTGAATTGTCTATCGGTAAGTAAGAACACTTTTATTCGTTGAATGTCCTTCAGATGATTTTTGCGTAATGTTTTCACACATTCGTTACAAACTTGCCCTATTTTTTTTTTCTTTTTGTATTTTGAGTTTAAATGTTTTGGGTTTCAGGTACATACTGTACATATAGTACCATGTTCGCGATATGTGTCACAAAGAAAAAAAGTCATATATGTGTGAATAAGTAAATGAAGGATGCTAATGTACTGCATTTAGGTGGACGCAACAATTTGCACGCACATTAATGAGGCAAAAGATATATAAGGTGAGAAATAATAAATCACTGACAAACATGCTACTTTAGGCACTTGAGGAACAGAAATTATGAGAACAAAAAACGTAACCTGAGTGGGGGCAGAGAGAGAGAGAGAGCGCACATTAATATATGAAAGACACCATTTAAATTATGTTGTTCCATTATTTCCCCTCTTAGATATCCGTTGGACTGTATTTATCACCGATCATTTTCTCCCGATTTATTTTGCTACGAGGAAAAGATACTATAGCGATAGGGTTTGCACATGTGACACACACTTTGGTACTGCGACACTTGCACACTTTCACCTTGTACTTTGCACACGCTTTGTCACACGCTTTTTATACTACACCGCTCCTGACGTTGGGGTTTTGGAGGGATGGGTGGGCGACGTCCTCAGCGACAGAGTGTGGGTGTTTGTCGTGGGAGGCCGTCGGTCACGGCGTGTCGAAGGCGTCTCCGAAGGCGGCGTCCAGCGGGACCTGCCCGAAGTTCTGGAAGGTCTCGCGGTAGTTACAGCGTTGTTTGGCCCTCCCACAGATCCGTGAGGAGCTGCGCCTTGTCGGTGTGTCGTTTGGGGACGACGGCGCATGCTGACAGGGCGGTGGTCCACATCGTGGCCAGGCGTTTCGGGTTGGGGAATGGCTTCGCTTCAGGGACCGTGACAGATGTGGCGTCTACTGCCTTTACGTCACTTCTGTTGATGTGGGCAATGATTCAAACCCGGGACCCTGTGATCCAGAGGGAGCAACGCCAGCCACTAGACCACGAGTTAATCAGATGAATCCACTGTCCAAGCAATAGGTTCTACCCAACCCTCACCACGTTCCCTGAAACGAGAATTAATTCTGCTACGTTTCACTTTGTAATGCGCTGCGTCTCCCTCATGCTACAACTAAAGATTGCTGCACGAACACATATATCATCGTTAACACTTTTTTTTCATTTCATTAAGTCATGAAATACTGCGAAACATTAACGGCATCGGCTGTCACTGGGCGTCATCGGAACCGTGACGAGAACGCAACAAACTGTGATGTCACCATTCGCTGTTATCACTTCACGATTGCTTTTTTAACCCGTGAAAGATAGTATCAAATGGCTCTGAGCACTATGGGACTTAACATCTATGGTCATCAGTCCCCTAGAACTTAGAACTGCTTAAACCTAACTAACCTAAGGACAGCACACAACACCCAGTCATCACGAGTCAGAGAAAATCCCTGACCCCGCCGGGAATCGAACCCGGGAACCCGGGCGTGGGAAGCGAGAACGCTACCGCACGACCACGAGCTGCGGAAAGATAGTATCGGTTAATGTTTTTAAGGTGTTGGTGAACTTGTCAAATTAAAATAACGTATTAAAACTTGAATTAATCACATTCTCCGACGACAAAATGTCATTCTTTCTAAGTTGAAGATATTTAAAAAAATCGGATTAACTTTTTTTAGTTACGGCCATGAACTTGTGGGTCATTAATACACAAAAATAATCACATTGACGGTTAATCGTAAGAATCGAATGCGTCAGATCACCAATAGAACCCGCCACTGTGACAAATGTGCACACACTGACATCTGTGGACATACGTGTCGTGACTACTCACTCATTCACTGACGGACAGTCATCCACGCTCACACTCTCATTCACATTCTCACACTGTCTCACACTGTCTCACACTCATCCATACATACTCTCACACATATCGAATCAGATCACAATTTTGTAATGTAAACAGTACACTAAACTTTAAGAAACTCATTCCGAAGAATCAAAGGGATGCTGAAGTACATAGGAATGATGCTATGTACGTGAAAATGAATACGACAGTAGGTAGTTCAGTGGAAGAAGAAAGGATATCTCTAAAAAGTGAAATCATGGAAGTCGGAGGGACAAACAGTAGTTTCCAAGAATTATAATTGCGCAGAAACCTTCGATAACATAAGAAATACGGAACTTTAACTGACCGATGAAAGAGGGGAGTACAAAAATGTTCGTGCAAAGACGGGACTACAGCATAAGCCAGGGAGGTTTATTAAAAGAACAATGGAAATTCCGTTGTTAAACGCACGGAAAAGCAAGGAACAACTGCAGTACCTGTTGTATGGAATGAAGACTCCTAATGAGCACATATTATGGACTGGGAGTAAACCGAAAAAGGCGTAAGTGATGACGAGCAAGAGAAATCCGATCAGCGATGAACAATATCAGTATTGGTGACCAAAAAGTACCTTGGAAGCAAAATAATACATGAGGTACGAAGCAAGAACGACATAAATAGTAGATTATTACAGGCAATGAGGCTATTCTTGGCTAAAAGTAATTTACTAGTATCATCAAACGTTGGCCCCAAGTAAAGGACGAAAGGAGAAAGTACGTTTAGAGGGCAGAACTATGCGAATGTGTCTCATAGACTCTGAGAAAACTGAAAAGAAGATAATCGAAGCATTTGCGTACTAGGGATGTTGAAAGTCGTTGAAAATTAGTTGGACCGATAAGGAATGAGCAGGTACTACGCAGAATCGACGAAGAAATAAACATATGGAAAACAATGAAAATGAGAACGAACTGGATGATAGAAAATATGTTTGGACATGAGGAAATAGCTTCCATAATTCTAGAGGATGCTGTAGAGGGTAATAACTGAAGGGAAAGACAGATGTTGAAATACAGCCAATAAATAATGGAGGACGCTCGGTGCAGCCGTTACTCTGAGGCGAAGCACTGGAGAGGAAGTCGAGGCGGGCCGTTAGGACACTGAGGCAAAAGTAAAAGTTAAAAGAAAAAGAAAATGTTGACATAGGCTCAGTCACTGGTAAAGTAATTGTCACTCTTCCCTTTATTGTCAGGATAATCAAAAATATCAAAGAAATATAGCCTAAAATGATCGTGGAACCCATCCTAGAATACTGATAAAAGAGTGCGGGAACCACACCAGATAAGTCTAATAGGGGATATTGATCGTATATAAATCAGGGCAGCATGATTGATCACGGGTTTATTTGACCTTTGGGGCAGAGTCACGGAAATACTCGTAAATCAAAACTACCAAATGTATGAAGATGTGAAAAATCGCCCAAAACCTTAATTAGATTTCGAGTACGAACGTCAATAGAAGAGTATATGAATACACCGCAGGCCTCTGCCTACCGCTTCAGTAAGATCAGGAGCATACCAACAGACTACCTACCTGGAGCATAGAGACACTCTTCCGACGGTGAATATGCTACTGGTTTGGGAACATGCCACATGTTGCAATTGTAGGTACCTTCCGTCATGCCATTCACATTGGTCTGCAGAGTGTGGATGTCGATTTAGAAATAAATGTCGCTGCATTTGGATGAAACTACAGCACATCTGTGCTGATTAAAGATCTAGCTAGCACCTGAAAAAGTTTTCCATTGCTCGCATCCATTTGTTCATTCAATTTATCTTAGAAGTCGGGTATCCTCACATCACGTGGTCCTATGCCGAGAAGATCAGCGAGAGGGCTCCCTTTTCCGATAAAGATCAGCAAAGGTACGGCGTTATGGGGGTTCTCCTGTTAGAAAAGTGTTGCTCTCAGATGTATCTGTTGTCTCTTATTGTGCTGGTGGCCTCAAGGCCACACATAAGCTCGTCAGCTAGCTCCAACGATTCGTAGTCCACGATCGATCTGTAATCTCGCTCCTGAATAACAAGTGGTAGGACACAGGAGAGGCTTAGGAGCAGAGTACCTGTCAAATACGAGCTGGCTGCGGTGCATCGCTTATCGTGACTAAAGCCTCTAACTCATATACACAGCTCAAACAGATTACTGTCTTGGAAAATATGATTCACTGTACGTCAAAGGCTGTCAGCATAGTTCTGAGATACGGTACAGAAAAACAGGAGAGAGATTCGGATGACAATTTGTCCTTAAAGTTCAGCTACAGCTGGATATGTAATCTTTTCAATTGTTTCAGGGCTACATAAATGATGTAATGGACAGTGTCGCGGTGGCTGTCGACTGCTGAGACACTGACTGCAGCTGCGCCGCAGTGCGATGCCAGCATGTGGCAGTAGAGGCTACCTCCCATGGTATCACTTATCGCGGCTTCTTCGTGTTCAGTTCCACCATGGTCAATAGCAATAATGATTGCTTAAACATCTCTGCACACACTGCAATGAATATAATAGTACCTTCGCGATCCCTACTGGAGCTATGTCGGTAGATTTTCACTTAATGCCACTTCTTGAAATTTGATAATTTGGCTTTCACGGGACCGACTGTGTCTGGATTTATGTGTCTGACAGTTCAATTTTTTTAAATCTCTGTGATACTCTTCCATAGCAAAAAACATCTGTGACAATTCGTGCCACCTTCTTTCGACATTTTTAGTATCCCTTGTTAGCCCTATTTACTGTCCGCTGACCTGAGATAAATTCTACGGTGGCCTGCGGGAGTGTTTTGTAAGCAATTTCCTTGAGACTGATTACATTTCGCTTTTATCCTACCAATGAACCAAAGTCTTTCACTAGCTTTACCTACAGTTGAGGCTATGTGACTGTTTGGAAAATGACAGGTCTTTTCGACCCACTTTATTTACTGTTGGAATGATAATCACCTGTTCAATACTCAGTGATATTATTAAAGAGGATTGACAGTGGCTGTAACGTTGAATTCATTCGTAAGCAGATGCATGTATTTACTTGAGGTGCAGAAGACGAGCGCTTTTTCCAGGTCGCGCAGCCACGGCTGTGGCAGGTAAGGCTTCATGGTGGCAGCTTTAAAGAGGCAGCTGGGCCGGAGCTTTTGGATTGCAGAAGCCGCTGTATAGGACGTGGCCCGATTCACAGGGGCCACTGGCCCCAATGAATGAAGAGCCAGAAGCAGGAGGCCTTGTCGTATTGTCTTTTTAGCCAGAGTAAAACTGTGTAGTGCCTCAAAAGAGTCGCAAATCACATTCTGGGGATCGCTTGTAGTTAGACACAACTTACAGACAAGGAGATGGCTCATTGCCTATTCTTCACCATATTCGCTTAATGTAGAATCGCAGGCAAATGACCACTTTCTCGTACTGTCCTTGGTTCTGCCAACTCAAAGAGCACAGTGTTGAGTCTCTTCCACATAGAGCAACTTTCTTAGTAACCTGAAGGGAAGCTTTCAGAAGACATAATCCATCCTGCAAAGTGACAGCAACCGGAACGTAGCGAATTTACTCTGAAGTGTGAAGACTGTTCAGCGAGGCTTTCTGTCTCGTGAAGCAAGCTCTATCTAGACGAGAGCCTTTGGGTTCCTGATTGAGACCATATAAGGTGTCGGTCCTGAAATTCAATGCTGTAGATTTCTCTCAGTCAGGACGCGATTTCAGGAAGATGAGATATATTTTCTCTTTGATTGAGATGCACTCAATTTGAATACAATAGACACACTGTCGTCTGCAGTGGAAAGTCAATTAATTTATCCAAAGGAGTGGATCTGTTACCACCAGTCAGAAACTATTGATTACCATTCAGAGTTACAGTCAGCGATCGGTAGGACCTTTGTAGCAGTAGCGCACGTTAAGCGCTCGATCCAAATTACATTCTTTCATAATGTCTGTGCATTTAACTTCTTGTTCCGTTGAAATGGGAGCAACGGTAGAAGCAATCGTTGTTATGCCAAGTAGTTGTTGAACGACAGCTGTCGTGTTAGTGGCCAACTGTAGCGCGGAGAATTTTCCCCGAGAAAAACGCGGATAATTTGATGTGGCGTGCTTAAAAGGGCATACCAGTTAGTTTCCCCTCGGCACGTAGGAACCATTATGACGGCACGCTGTCAGAGCACGCTCGCTGCAAGTTGCCTCAGCTGGCGAGTGTGCCTGTTTAGCAGCGTGTGCAGTGCTTCCCGTACGTTTGGACGTGCGCCGAGGACTGGGTCATTGTGCTGCAGCGAAGAGGCGGCTCAATCGCAGTGTGACTCACCATCTTCAGTTTCCGCCATCGCTTTGTCTCGCGGTACGCTTCCGTGTAGTCCGTCCATTGGCCGTTAAAATGTCAGCTATCGCACAGAGATCCCTATCACACCTATTTTGCTAACCGCCGGAGCTGAACCTCGCGATGGCAATATCGCTTGAGTAGAGGTGCTCACGACAAGTCGACGATACGCTGACCCCAGAAATTATCCTGTGCGCTTGGAGTTCGTGAACGGGGAGCTACATGTGTACGTCTGTCCTGTTGATATGAAATGCTGTTTGGTACTCCTGCAACGTCAGGTTCCAAATGCCAGCGTCATAACCGGTTTCTGTGGAAGTTTAGGTATGTACCTTATATACCACCGTCTTCGTGACGCGCATCCGGGCCAGTACTATTATAGGATTACTTCATCTTCGGGCTTATTGGCTGTACTTGACGATACCGAGCAGTAAACGCGCGTTAGTCAGAGATACCACTATCGGCAAAAAGAGAGTCAGTCATAAGTAAAACTTTATGCGTCTAAAGAATAAAAAACAAGCGAACAACAGTATCGGCAAATCCACAGAGCTTGCGAATTATGTGGTTGATTACCGAAATGGATGGCATGTGTTTGAACGCCAGGAAGTGAAGGCTAAAAACAGTAACTCCTCTGAGAGTACAGATGTGAAATGAGTGCTGCCCATGATTTTTCGAGATGAAATCCATAGTCTCAGTTGAGTAGTTTATCTGCTAATTGCATTTCCACAGCCTCCTTTTTCACTGAATCCCAGTAGCATGAGGCTGCCGGTATCTTCACTTTCCCGAAACCCGTAGAAAGGCCAGTGGTAATACAATGTTCAGCTACTGCAGATTTATTAGGCTGTACAACATAAGCGAAGCAACGACGTAGGTGTAATCATTCCAGCAAAATTACGGGACGCAAGTGGGGAAATCTACTGGCATAACCGACTATGATAAAGAGTGTGGTACGAAGAGTCCCAGCACGAGTCTACTGTAGTCTCCTTGCCACCAAACTCCCCGGGTTTAAGGCGAATCGAGAATGTCTGGGACCACCTCGATCGCGCTGTGGATCCTCATCCGAGAAACCCAGCGCAGCTAGACACGGCACAGGATTTTGTGTGGCTCCGCATCCATGTCGGTACCTTCCAGAAAGCCACTCACTCTTTTCTTGTACGTTTCTTAGCGGACTGTCCTGCAAAAGCTGCTCACTCAGGCTTTCTACCGGTGGTCGCGTTACAGTACCCGTTCAGAATTGAATGTTGCTTGCCACGGTAAATTTGTTACACATTGTTGCCACATTATAGCTCCGTGTGTGTGATTTACTTGGAACAAAAGAAGGTTGTATACCTGGAAGAATCCTGGAGATACTAAAAGGTATCAGATAGATTATATAATGGTAAGAGAGAGATTTAGAAACCAGGTTTTAAATTGTAAGACATTTCCAGGGGCAGATGTGGATTCTGACCACAATCTATTGGTTATGAACTGCAGATTGAAACTGAAGAAACTGCAAAAAGGTGGGAATTTAAGGAGATGGGACCTGGATAAACTGAAAGAACCAGAGGTTGTAGAGAGTTTCAGGGAGAGCATAAGGGAACAATTGACAGGAATGGGGGAAAGAAATACAGTAGAAGAAGAATGGGTAGCTCTGAGGGATGAAGTAGTGAAGGCAGCAGAGGATCAAGTAGGTAAAAATACGAGGGCTAATAGAAATCCTTGGGCAACAGAAGAAATATTGAATTTAATTGATGAAAGGAGAAAATATAAAAATGCAGTAAATGAAGCAGGCAAAAAGGAATACAAACGTCTCAAAAATGAGATCGACAGAAAGTGCAAAATGGCTAAGCAGGGATGGCTAGAGGACAAATGTAAGGATGTAGGGGCTTGTCTCACTAGGGGTAAGATAGATACTGCCTACAGGAAAATTAAACAGACCTTTGGAGAGAAGAGAACCACTTGTATGAATATCAAGAGCTTAGATGGCAACCCAGTTCTAAGCAAAGAAGGGAAGACAGAAAGGTGGAAGGAGTGTATAGAGGGTTTATACAAGGGCGATGTACTTGAAGACAATATTATGGAAATGGAAGAAGATGTAGATGAAGATGAAATGGGAGATACGATACTGCGTGAAGAGTTTGACAGAGCACTGAAAGACCTGAGTCGAAACATGGCCCCGGGAGTAGACAACATTCCATTAGAACTACTGACAGCGTTGGGAGAGCCAGTCCTGACAAAACTCTATCATCTGGTGAGCAAGATGTATGAGACAGGCGAAATACCCACAGACTTCAAGAAGAATATAATAATTCCAATCCCAAAAAAGCAGGTGTTGACAGATGTGAAAATTACCGAACTATCAGTTTAATAAGTCACAGCTGCAAAATACTAACGCGAATTCTTTACAGTTGGAAAAACTGGTAGAAGCGGACCTCGGGGCAGATCAGTTTGGATTCCGTAGAAATGTTGGAACACGTGAGGCAATACTAACCTTACGACTTATCTTAGAAGAAAGATTAAGAAAAGGCAAACCTACATTTCTAGCATTTGTAGACTTAGAGAAAGCTTTTGACAACGTTAACTGGAATACTCTCTTTCAAATTCTGAAGTTGACAGGGGTAAAATACAGGGAGCGAAAGGCTATTTACAATTTGTACAGAAACCAGATGGCAGTTATAAGAGTCGAGGGGCATGAAAGGGAAGCAGTGGTTGGGAAAGGAGTGAGACAGGGTTGTAGCCTCTCCCCGATGTTATTTAATCTGTATATTGAGCAAGCAGTAAAGGAAACAAAAGAAAAATTCGGAGTAGGTATTAAAATTCATGGAGAAGAAGTAAAAACTTTGAGGTTCGCCGATGACATTGTAAGTCTGTCAGAGACAGCAAAGGACTTGGAAGAGCAGTTGAACGGAATGGACAGTGTCTTGAAAGGAGGATATAAGATGAACATCAACAAAACCAAAACGAGGATAATGGAATGTAGTCAAATTAAATCGGGTGATGCTGAGGGGATTAGATTAGGAAATGAGACACTTAAAGTAGTAAAGAAGTTTTGCTATTTAGGGAGTAAAATAACTGATGATTGTCGAAGTAGAGAGGATATAAAATGTAGACTGGCAATGGCAAGGAAATCGTTTCTGAAGAAGAGAAATTTGTCAACATCGAGTATAGATTTAAGTGTCAGGAAGTCGTTTCTGAAAGTATTTGTATGTAGTGTAGCCATGTATGGATGTGAAACATGGACGATAACCTGTTTGGACAAGAAGAGAATACAAGCTTTCGAAATGTGGTGCTACAGAAGAATGCTGAAGATAAGGTGGGTAGATCACGTAACTAATGAGGTATTGAATAGGATTGGGGAGAAGAGAAGTTTGTGGCACAACTTGACTAGAAGAAGGGATCGGTTGGTAGGACATGTTTTGAGGCATCAAAAAAATGGCTCTGAGCACTATGGGACTCAACTGCTGTGGTCATCAGTCCCCTAGAACTTAGAACTACTTAAACCTAACTAACCTAAGGACATCACACACAGCCATGCCCGAGGCAGGATTCGAACCTGCGACCGTAGCAGTCGCACGGTTCCGGACTGCGCGCCTAGAACCGCGAGACCACCGCGGCCGGCCTTTTGAGGCATCAAGGGATCACAAATTTAGCATTGGAGGGCAGCGTGGAGGGTAAAAATCGTAGAGGGAGACCAAGAGATCAATACACTAAGCAGATTCAGAAGGATGTAGGTTGCAGTAGGTACTGGGAGATGAAGAAGCTTGCACAGGATAGGGTAGCATGGAGAGCTGCATCAAACCAGTCTCAGGACTGAAGACCACAACAACAACAACAACATAGATTCATTATCATCAGAACGATAATACACAGGATGCCGCACCTCAAACCTGCTCAGCTCCACAGGTCCACAATAACTCCGTGCGTGCGGACGACCGAGTGTCAACAAGCTCGCTCTCAACTCGCGGTCCGGCAAGCGCCTCTGTTTTCGTGGCTCAGCTCACTGCCCTCAGTCAACAGCAGACACACGAACCACACTAGTCAGCGGCAAAGTACACTAAGTGGTGGCAACCTAGAAGACTAAGTGCAGGTACTGCCACACACGGCACGCCATTGGTCCACGGACCAATCTCGATGAGCCCGTGTCCAATAACGTCCTACCTGACTGCGTCCATGGCTCAACATGAGAACCGGTAGGGGTCGTCTGCCGCGGAGCGCCGTGCCGAACACTGTGCGGTCTACAGCGAGATCAGAAACATTTCTGGCTGCGTCACTACTGCTCCGTATCGTCACATCTAACGCTAATAGATGCCAATCCTGATTTACAGAGCGGCAAGCCTCGGACCGCTCAAGGCGTGGATTTCTAATATCTTGTCGCCTACTCGGCATTTTGTCGTCCTTCCACCACTTTCCACATATGCTCACAACAGTAGCACACCAGCAGCCGACGCTCTTCGCCGTTTCCGTACTTAAATGCTAGTTCACAGACGCCGAACCATAACAGACTGCCCTGCGTCAAAGTGCGTTATGTCAGTGGACTTCCCTACTTGCGATCCGTATCGTAGCTAGAATGATTTCCCATTCGTCTCTGCTTCGCTCATACCAGGCGACACTGAAGCTCGCTGTGAGCAGCCATCATAATCTGGCGCATAAAATGTCGGTCGTGGAGCCGCATAAATTTCACTTCTTCGTCTGAAATTTTGGTGGTGTACCATCCAATCTACTTCAGAGTGAGCGCTGTGACTGACGTCCGGCACTTGCTCCGTCCTTTCAAACCCGCTGACCGCGCCACTGCGCGTGCGGCCACAGATACGTAAGGCGCCAGAGACGTTGATTGGCGGCAAAGAAGTACGACATATGCATAAAATTACATCTATCGCTGCACGGTCGCTCCACACGCTGATACCGATGTATCACTGCGAGCTGCACCGTTGCGACGTCTGTGTGAGTTTGTTACAGAAAGTGCCGCTTTCCACGATTAGTCCAAGATGAAGCCACTACCTGTATTAAATTCGTCTCCAACCGAATTTCAGTTGCTTCTTTCATTACTGAATCCCGGAGTGATGAAGTTGGGGCTAAAATTTCGACGTTGTTGGAGACCATAGAGTACCCAGTGTCAATATAGTACTCTTCCACCGCCGACTTATTGGGTTGTAAGTGCCGGGTGTACCTACAGTGCTTTGTACATCTCTCATAGACTGTACGTGTCGTCATTCTGATGTATGAACGGCCACACTCACAGGGGATCTTGTGTGGCCTTTCGTACATCGGACAGACTTCATGAACAGTCCATGAGTCATGCAGGTACACCCGGCTCTTACAACCTAATAAACTGGCGCTGACAGATCACTGTATTGACACTGAACACTCTAAGGTGTACGACAACGTCGAAATTTCAGCCTCGACTTTACCTTTCTGGGGGTCAGTGGTGAAAGAAATAAGTGAAATATTGAAATTCGGTTGGCGATGAATTTAATTAACGAAGGTAGCGGCGTCAGCTTGGACAGATCATGCAATCCGGCAATTTCCGTAGGAGACTCGCAAAGACGTGGCGGCGGTGCAGCTCGCAGTGATACACACCGACATCACCGCATGGATCGATCGTGCAGCCATAGATATAATTTTATGCATCTGTTGTATCTCTTTGCCGCCCACCGACGTCTCTGGCGCCTCATGTATCTGTCCCGCACGCCCAGTGACGCTGTCAGCGGGTTTAAAAGGACGATATACAGCCGAAACATCAGAAGGACAAGTGAAATTTCTGCCGATGCACGCCCGAAATTTTATGCAACAACCGTCATAATGTAGCGGCTCATCAGTGGATTCCTTTGGTTCATAGTTTAGACATATCAACAGATTAATTATGTTTCGAAAACGCTGATGGACAAGTTTCCGCTCTTATTGTTGGTACAGTGTAACAAGGACGTGAAACAGTAAACGCTTTTATCCTGAGGCACGTCTGAACTTTATGACGATGTGCGTACTGACTGCGTTTAGTCTTTTTAAAGGAAGGAAGATTGCGGTTTAACTTCCCGTCCCCAACGATGACTAGAGACGAATATTCGTCCGTCCAGGTTCGATGATCGTTTAATCGAGTTGCGACTGTTTTCCGTTTGTGACCAGAGTCAATGTATTCCAAACATCATACTTTTCTTCCTTGCCTTCTCGGTTCTCCACAGTCTTAGTTTTATATTGTGTTGTCTCTCTTAGTGCCTCGTTCTTCTTTGTGTTAGCATTTGCATGTAACAATATTACCTCCTTACGGTCGACTAACGACGAATGCTTTCTCTAGTTCCACGAACGATAAGCAAAAACTCAAGTCAAGGGGAGCAGAAACTTTTTTTATATACAGCCTCACTTGCAGCTCGCAGGCCGACCGGCTGGCGGGAGCGCAGCTGTATTACTCCTGCGCCCAGGAGAGCCGCTGCCGCCTCTACGCGGTGCTCCAATTTCGCGGCGAAATGTGGGCCGTTTCCCTGCAGTCGTGCTGCTGCCTCGCTACAAAAACGTGCGCGACAACCCCTTCCTACCAGCTCCCTGAGTAAATGAGCGAGCCACGGCGTCTGCCGCCTTTCAGAAGCACAGAAATAAAAACCAAACATGCCGCAATGAAAGTGAAATGGAGTGAGCTACAGAAATGAACTTGCTCCTAAAGCACGTAACTGTGAATTTATTAGGTACCTCTTTCGATGCAAATGTTTGTGTCGAGTGATTTAGTTACGCTCCACGCTCGTCGCACAGATATGTAACGATGGATGTTACTAGGGTCCCACGTTAGTCTCCAGCAATGAGCTATGGAACTGTTTTACAAGATTTAATTAGTTATAGAAAAAATGTGTTCCTTTGGTTTTCATAAGACTATGTCTTCTACGTAGCTGCACACTATGAGATCAAAGTACTCGGACACCGCCATATTCTGTAGAATTGACCACTACATGTCACGAAAGAGGGATAGGGACATTCTAGTATGAAAGGAGACGAAGGAAGTATTGCGTTACCAGTAGTGAAGCGGGAACAGCAATATATTGCGGCAAGGAGCGAACAGTGACTTCATACGTGGACTGGTCGTCGAGTTCCACCTGATTACAACCCTCACAATGCTAAATGAGCGTAGATCTGTAGTTAAGCTGAATAGGTCGCACAAAAAGTCATACAGCAGGTGAAGAATGACTCTTGGTCACAAAGTATACAAGGCGCGTTTCGCAATTATTTCCGTCTTTAGAAATCCAGGAGCACAAGGAGAAGAGCGTTACCAGTTTTAACGAAACGTTAGATGATAGACTTTCTGATCAATAAAGTTATTCTATATCCTCCGTATGTCCTTTTATGCAACCTAGCCAGCTTAACTACGCACCTACGCATATTTACTACTCGTGGAATGAATGGTCCCTGTCCTCCCACGTGACTTTATGTCACAACTGTATTTCTTCTAAGCTGCCAAGTCGACTGTCGGTGTTGTGACTGCGAATGGAAAGACGAAGTAACACCCACGCCAAATCAAGGCCAGGGAGACCTCTTGACCTGACGGACACGAACCGTCCAGAGTTGCGGAGGGTGGCTGTAAAAAATCGCTTTACATCAACTCGGGCATCATTCGCGAGATCCATAGTGCCGCCAGCAGTCCACCTAGCACAACGGCAGTGCGTAGGGAATTAAGAAGAACGGTGTACAGTGGCCGAGAGTACCTCGTACACCACACATTTCGGCGGTCAGTCTGCAACGCTTGAGGTGGAGTAATGATCGACGCCCCTTCTCGGTATTGCTGAGTCTTTTTCAACTTTCCAGTCACTAGGCACATAGCGAGAGATTTTATATGATTGCTAAGGATAACGCTATTGCAGCAGCACACTCTGAAAGGAAGCTGACTGGTATAGAATCTGGACCAGAGGCTAAGCCTTTATTAAGTGACCGGATTCAAGTTGTTCCTCCGGCATGCCAGTCCATTCCAGCATGACTGTACAACCAATAGATTTCGAATGATCAATCACACACTGCACGCTGTGGAGTTCCGATGGAAGGCTCTGGTTTTGCTGAATGACTGCAGAGCTTTACGTACCGTCAGGCGTAGTGCTAACAGGGCAGTAAGCAGAAGGCAGTGGTACGGTAGGGGGTGCGCCGTAGTTAGGGTATGGTCCCGCCTTGATTTTAAGAAAACGCTCAATCCCAAAGGATGTACGGACATCTAACTGTGTCGTGCACTGCATATAGTGCTGTAACAGTTCTGAGATGATGACTGTATTGGCGTGACAGTGGCTCTGTCATAAACCAGCTCCTGTAGTGCAAGGGTCTGCGGCCAGTATCATTGCTGAAATGGAATGGCCTGCCCCGAGTATCAACCTGAATCCAATCACTTCATAAAGTCAAGGCCTCCGGGTCTAGATTCTGTTCCAGTCAGTTTCCTTTCATGGGGTGCTGATACAATATCTTTCTACTTAACAATCATATACAACCGCTCACTTGCCTAAAGATAGGGACCCAAAGACGGGAAAGTTGCACAAGTGACACCAATACCGAGAAAAGGGAAAAGGAGTAATCCGCTGAATTACAGACCCATACTGCTACAATCGATTTGTAGTAGAATTCTGGAACATATACTGTGTTCGATCATTATGGATTACCTCGAAGAAAAAGATTCATCGACAAGCAGCCATCACGGATTCAGAAAATATCGTCTTGCGAAACTGAACAAGCTCTTTATTCTCAAAAAGTAACGTGAGCTATCCACAGGGGATGTCAAATTGATTAAATATTTTTAGAATTCCAGAAGGATTTTGACATCGTCCCTCACAACCGATATCTAATCAAATCCATAGCCTACAAAGTTTCGTCACAGCTGTGCGACAAAATTAGTAGTAGTTGACGGAAAATCTTCGAGTAAAACGGAAGTAACATCTGGTGTCCACTAAGGAAGTGTTATTGGACCTCTGCAGTTTCTGATCTACATGGAAGTTTAGGTAACGATCTGAGCTGACCTCTTCGACTGTTTGCAGATGATGCTGTCATTTATCGTTTTATCGAGACGCCAGACTGCACCTGTGGTCTAGGGATGCTGGCACGGTAGCTCAGCGTGTTCGGTCAGAGGGCTGTCTGTCCTCTGTAACAAAAAAACTGAGTGATGGTCTCTAGAATGAACTTCAACGGCTGTCACGTGACCTCCGCCCAGGCCAAATGCACCGAGCAATACCGAACAAAACGAATTTTAAAAAAGGGGTAGCGTCTTTGATTCGTATATAATACGTTTCCAGTCCCGCGTTCAAACCCCACGACTGCTTAAAATTGGAGAAAAAAACATCAGCATTCTCGGCCGAAGACTTCCGGCAAAGGAAATCGCCCTTATTCACGACCCTGTTCGAATCTTCTCATTACGAGAGTCCTGAAGGGCGATCTGTTTTAATCGTTAAAAATGTTGAAGACCTGAAGATGACAACTAAGACCGTTGAAAACGGTTGTCTTGAACAAAAAAATATTTTGTGCGATCTTGGTTTTTGAATGGTTTTTAACAACGGCCTTCTCAAAGAGGGCGAAGGAGCGGATAGAGTTCAGAACACTCTCCTGCTCTTGGGGTGGGAAGCCACCCCTAAATGCGGAAGAATCAGCAATGAATAACGGCATGTGGACGCAGAAGGCGATGGAAGCTACTGCATTAAAGACGCATAAAGTGTATCCACAGGACATGTGGCCGGCAACTGAAAAATTCTCATGATGATCTCTCCATTGGCAAAAGATTCTGGAATAGTCCACCATTCTGGTCTCCGGGAGGCGACTGCAAGCGAGGGGTGAGCATGAGAAGATGACTGAATAATAAACGAAAGGATAACGTTCTATGAGTCGGGGTGTGGAATGACAGAAGTTTCTAAGTGGTAGTGAGGGTAGAAAATCTTGAAAGGGAAATTATAAGGCTCAATTTAGATGTAGAGTGAGACGGTGAAGTGAAATGGAAGGAACACGAGAATTTATGATCAGACGAGTACAGGGCTGTGCAAAATGGTATAATGGGACTAGGATTCGTTATGATTAGGAGTGTAGGGCAGAGAGAGGGTTCTTGCAAACAGTTCAGTAGCAGGGCTACCCTCATCAGAATCGACAGCAAACCAACACCGGATACAACACTCTGCTCAAGAATCGCAGGAGTAGGAGGGGAGGTAAGCTTGGAAACGGCTGGGAGATAGGGGAAGATTTCAACTAGATTACATCATGGTCACGCATAGCTTCCAAATCAGATATTGGATTTAAGGCATACCCAGGAGCAGATACAGATTCAGATCAAAACTTAGCAATGATGAAGACTAGGCTGAAGCTTAAGAGACTAGTCAGGAAGAATCAGTGCACAAAAAAGGGGGATACGGAAAAACTAAGAAATGAAGGGATACTTTTGAAGTTCTCTGGGACTATAGATAATGCGATGGTGAACAGCTCAAAGGGCAGATCAATTGAAGAGGAATGGACATCTCGAGGGCAATCAGGGAAGTTGGGAAGAAATCCGTAGGCACAAGGCAGACAACTGCAAAGAAACTCTGGACAACAAATGAAATACTTCACCTGATTGGCGAAAGAAGAAAGTATAAAAACGTTCAGGGAAATCCAGTAATTCAGAAATACAAATCACTTATGAACGAAATAAATAAGAAGTGGAAGGAAGCTAAGGCACAATGGCCGCATGAAAACATCGTAAAAGAAATGACTGTCGGAAGGACTGATTCAGAATGCAGAAGGGTCGAAACAACCTTCGATGAAATTAAAAGGAAGGGTGATAACATAAACAGTGCACCGGGAATTCCACTGATAAATGCAGAGGAGAGAGCGGGTAGGTGGAAAGAGTTCATCGAAGGCCTCTACGAGGGGGTAGACTTCTATGACGACGTGATAGAAGAAGAAACAAGAGTCGACAGGCAAGAGATAAGGGATTCAATATTAGAAACAGAATTTAAAAGAGCTTTGAACGTTTTGAGATCAAGTAAAGCAGATGTGGCAGATAACATTCCATCGGCATTTCTAAAATCATTGGGGAAGGTGGCAACATAGCCGCTATTCACTCTGGTGTGTAGTATGTATGATTCTGACGATAGACCATCTGACTTTCTGGAAAACGTCTTCCACACAATTCAGAAGATTGCAAGAGCCGACAAGCGCGAGAATTATCACACAAACAGCTTAACAGCTCATTCATCCAAGTCGTTGACGTGAATAATATAAAGCAGAATGGAGAAGGAAACTGAGGATGTTTTAGATGTCGATCGGTTTGGCTTTAGGAAAGGTAAAGGCACCAGGCGGGCAGTTCTGACGCTGCGACTGATAATAGAAGCAAGGCTGAAGAAAAGTCACGTTCACAGGATTTGTCGACCCGGAAAAAGGGTTCGACCAAGCAAAATGGTGCAAGATGTTTGCAGTTCTAAGAAAAATAGGGATACGTTTTAGGGAATGGCGGGTGATATAGAATATATGCAAGAAACAAGAGGGAATAATAAGCCTGGAGGACCAAGAGCGAAGTGCTCGCATTAAACAGGGTGTAAGAAAGGAATGGACTCTTTCACCCCTGCTGTTGAAAAACAGTCATGGAAACAAAAGAAGGGTTCAAGAGTGGAATTAAAATTCAGAGTGAAACGATAACAACGATAAAAATTTTGCTGATACGCATGAATTTACGAGTAGATTATTTTCTGAGTGGCTTAACGTGGCCCGCTACTTCTTCTCCAGTCGATACTGGAGCAGCATTTCAACCTAACGTCCTTAATTATTTGTGGAAAGTATTCAAATCTCTGCCTTCCCCTATAGTTTTTGTGGTGTCACCGCCAGACACCACACTTGCTAGGTGGTAACCTTTAAATCGGCCGCGGTCCGTTAGTATACGTCGGACCCGCGTGTCGCCACTGTCAGTGATTGCAGACCGAGCGCCGCCACACGGCAGGTCTAGTCTAGAGACACTCCCTAGCACTCGCCCAGTTGTACAGCCGACTTTGCTAGCGATGGTTCACTGTCTACAGATACGCTCTCATTTTCAGAGACGACAGTTTAGCATAGCCTTCAGCTACGTCATTTGCTACGACCTAGCAAGGCACCATATTCAGTTACTACGAATGTATGCTGAACAGATAATATTGTGAATCATGTACCGTCAAGAGCGACGTTAATCATTAATGGATTAAAGTCAAGTATCAAACTAATTATGTCCGCTTTCTGAATTCTAATTCCTTGTCATGTTCCAGACCTCACGTCAGTATAGTTCTTCCCTCCTCACGCCAGCCTGCGTGAGCTAAAACGCGTGCATTTCGGCCTCCACTAGTAACATGGTGTTGGCTCTTCTGCCAACACAAAAGTTTTTACCCCCCTACAGCTCCATCAAGTACCGTGGAAGTTGCAGGCCAAAAGTTTGAGCGGAGCGAGAACTAGATTCCCTAGAAATTACATACTGATTTCTCTTCGAATTTCCGTACGCAAACAAACTGCGAGATCCTGACAAATGTATCAAATTGACGAGCATGAGGACTTCTTTTGCAAGAAAAGTGCTTGGAAGTAAACAGTGTAGTTATCAAAAACTTAGTGATTTGAGGGGAAAAACTTGAAATATTTCACAAACAGCTGTGGCTAGCTATGTAAATGAAGTGTAAAAAAATATCAAATCAGAGGATAAACTGAAACTTCATTGCTTCATCTTGGCCGATATACTCTTACTAATAAAGAAATACCGATCAGTATTTAATAAATCTCTCATATTATACTTCATGCTTTCTGGCAAAACTTGAAAATAAAAAAAAAAAGGATTAATAAACGGTGACATGTTTTGATATGATTTGTCTGAATGTAAGAAGTAAAACATTTCGGAGAAACATTTAACACGCCTGTGACTGAAGATCGAAATCATGTACAGCAATTGAGTTATGACTGGCACTTTTAAAGTTAAATGTTTACCTTAGAATCACGGGGTTTTAAAGAGTACTGGAGGATATTTGTCTGGTGTGATTTCACTCATTAGTCTCCCTACATGACCCGTGTATGAACATCTTAGTTCTTGTACTCGATTTCGCACATAATCCAAAGGCACGATAGATGTTTCTCCTGTCTATTTTCTTATTTTTAAACAAATCAATTCACGAAACATTTGACCCTTTCCTTTCAAAACTTTTTATTCCTTGATGTCTTAAGACATGTCCTATAATCTTGTCCCTTCACTTTCACGATGTTTTCCACTGTTCTTCTCGTCGATTCTACGCAGAAGATCCTAATTTCTTACCTCACTATTCCACCTAATTTTGAACGTCTTCAAACAACAGCACATACCAGACACATTGATTCTCTTCTTTCCCAGTTCTCCCACAATCCATGATTCACTTCCATTCAAAGCTCTACTCCAAACGAACATTCTCTTTATTGAGTCGTCCTTGCGTTTCGTCCTTGCGTTGTTCATCAAGTGTCATTTTGCTTTCAGGGTGGCAGAGCTCCTTCACTTTGTCTGCTTTGCCATCCGTAATGTTCATGTTACATTTATCACTAATCTCATTTTTGCTGCCCCTTATTACTTATAAATTTATGGGTAGTAAAATGTCATATTTTTTGACTGGCGGCGGCATCCTTTTCACTTATTTCATGCCTGATGTGACAAATTATGTATCACATGTGGTACCACAGCAAAACCAACACAGCACGTCAGGCTCCATTCTCCCACAGACAGATTACTGGTATAGAGCGGCAAAGCTCCGCAGTCGAGAAATGAGTCTTCTTTTCGTGTCCCAACACACAAAGCTGTCTGTCGCAGCGAAACAGGTGGGAGCGCATTTTATTCTGTCCCGCGGAGGAGAGTTACCGCCGCCCGATGGCAGCAGCGCCGCGGCGCGCTCAGCCAGCAAGATGGGGGAATCCCCGAATCCCCTGAGCGTCAGCGTCGCCCCCTCCTCCTCCCGTGGGACAGGCGCCACAAGCCACGGGGAAGTCCCTAATTTACGAGCCCTGAACGCAACGTCGCACGGCGCGCTGTCTAGACGTGCCACGTAAGAGGTAGGAGGTAGGTGTCCGTTGCGTCAGCGGAGAACTGCTCCGACACGGCGCCGTACGGAGGGGATGAGGGCACAGTGAGACAGGCACCCGCCGAGGGCGCAAGCACGAGGAGTCCGCAAAAACTGACCGAAAAATAAAAACCCCAAAGGAAGACGCTCTTAGTTCGTGAGATCTCCTAACCCTCGCTTTCCGATCTTCTGCCTTCGACGAGAAGTGTTTTCCTCGACCTGTGACTGTAAACGCGCGTTTTTGTTACAGTGTCATTTCGTTCAAGTAACATCATAAACAAATGCCTACTACACAAGACACGTATATCGCTAACGCTGTGCACGTGACAGAAGTGCGATCGATTCTGCCTTCGACGAGAAGTGTTTTCCTCGACCTGCGACTGTAAACGCGCGTTTTTGTTACAGTGTCATTTCGTTCAAGTAACATCATAAACAAATGCCTGCTACACAAGACACGTATATCGCTAACGCTGTGCACGTGACAGAAGTGCGATCGATTCGTACAGTAGCCGCCAACTCAAGTCGCTCATGTCCACGATTTGTGAGGACAGATGACTGGAGCGAGACAGGACGGTGGAGAAAACAGAAAATGAGGGTGCTCGGGGACCACCCGTGGTAAGTGATTTATTTGCTGCTCTAGTCAGTACATCGGTGTTCCGAAGTTTCGGCTGATAGGACATGTTGTGTAAATAAATAAGAATTCCCTTCTGTTGATGACAGGAATTGTCAGTCGTTGTGTCTGTAGACAGCCGTGTTCTGTACATTTACGTTGTATAATAGTGCAAACAAACGTATGTTCTACAACTTGTCATCGGCTACATTGGCCAAGCATCTGGTGTTTTAATACCACTGACAGTTACTATGATGTTAGATACCGTGTGGTTGTAATTAAAGGGCAGCTACTCGCAGAAGCTCCACTGTGGACTGTAATTATCGTAAGGCAGCGAAACTTAACAGACATGCTAATGTGTTAGTATGAAACTGAAGTACATGTAACAAAAATTAGTTCCAGTTTTGCCCACCGGAAGCAAATCTGGCGCTGTACACCATTTGTATCACAGTGTGACCTCTGTCTTGCAATATGAAAACCCATAACGTGAGTCGACAGTATAGCTTTCGAGAGGAGAGACCATGAACTGTTAGTGAAACTGTTTTACGTGAGCGATGGCACTTATAGTGCGGCACTGAGAGAGTATTGCCAACTGAAGGGTCTGAGGAGAGGCCCTTGGTTTAAGAAAGACGATATTCAAATTCTAAAACACGATTGAGCTTGGTGTGCCACATGGAAGAGGAAGGCATCGTATCCCAGTGGAGTCCACTACACAAAGGAAGCGGCTACACGGGTAGCGGGGCCTGTGTGGAAGAGTCTCGTAGGTTAGAAAGGGCGTCCGTCTAAAAGGGGGCAGGTAAAACATAGTAAGGTAGTTGTAGAAAACGTCGGTATTGTGGTTGTAAATTGTCGTAGCTGTGTTGGGAAAGAACCATAGCTCCAACCCCTAATAGAAAGCACTGAAGATCACATGGTTATAGGTGCAGAAAGCTGGCTAAAGCCGGAAATAAGTTCAGCCGAAATTCTTTCAAACGATGTAACAGTGTTCAGAAAGGATAGATTAAATGTAGTTGGTGGTGGAGTATTTATTGCTGTCAGAAGTAGTTTGCCACATAGTGAAATTGAAGTAGATAGTTCCTGCGAAATACTACGGGTAGAGGTTATACTTGACAATCTGACTAAACTATTAACTGGATCATTTTACCGAACGCCCGACGCAGAAGATATAGTTGCTGAACAGTTCAAAGAAAACTTGAGTCTTATTTCAAATATTTACCCCACTCATACAATTATAGTCAGTGGCGACTTCAATCTACCCTCGATATGCTGGAAAAATTATACGTTTAAAGCCGGCAGCAGGCGTAAAACGTCATCCGAAATTGTACTGAATGCTTTCTCAGAAAATTATTTTGGACAATTAGTTCATGAGCCTACACGAAGCGTAAATGGTTGCGAAAGCATATTTGATCTCTTAGCAACAAATAATCCTGGACAAATAGGGGCACCCACAATCATCAAGAAGAAACACAAAGTACATCTATTTAAAAAAAAGCTGATAAAAATGCTCTTAACGCCTTTTTAAGAGACAGTCTCCACTCCTTCCGATCTGATCACGTAAGCATAGAAAAGATGTGGAATGATTTCAAAGAGATAGTATCGACGGCAGTTGAGAGATATATACCACATACATCAATAAGTGATAGTATTGATCCCCATGGTACACAAAACGGGTCAGATCGCTGTTGCAGAAGCAACGAGAAAAGCATGCGAAATTTAAAAGAACGCAAAATCCCGAAGATTGCTAAGTTTTGCAGAAGTTCGAAATATGGCGTGCGCTTCAATGCGAGATGCTTTTAACAATTTCCACAACGAAACTCTGTCACGGAATCTGACGGAAAACCAAAAGAGATTCTGGTCATATATAAAGCACACCAATGGCAAGACGCAATCAATACCTTCACTTTGCAATAACAACGGTGAAGTCACTGATGACAGTGCTAACAAAGAAGAGTTATTAAATACAGTTTTCCGAAACTCCTTCACCAAGAAGACGAAGTAAATATTCCCGAATTACAATCAAGAACAACTACGAAGATGAGAAACATAGAAGTAGACATTCTCGGTGTTGCAAAGCAGCTTAAATCACTTAATAAAAGGAAGGCTTCCGGTCCTGATGGTATACCAATCAGGTTCCTTTCAGAGTATGCAGATGCAATAGCTCCATATTTAGCAATTACGCACAACCGTTTGCTCACAGAAAGTTCCGTAACTAAAGACTGCAAAATTGCTGAAGTCACACCAATACCCAAAAAGGGAAATAGGAGTAATCCGCTGAATTACAGGTCCATACCACTAACGTTGATTTGCAGTAGGGTTTTGGAACATATACTGTATTCGAAAGTCATAAAGTACCTCGAAGAAAACGATTTATTGACACACAGTCAGCACGGTTTCAGAAAATATCGTTCTTGCGAAACACAACTAGCTCTTTATATTCATGAAGTAATGAGTGCTATCGACAGGGTATGTCAAATTGACTCCATATTTTTAGATTTTCAGAAGGCTTTCGACACCGTTGCTCACAAGCGTCTTCTAACCAAACTGTGTGCCTACGGAGTATCTCCTCAGTTGTGCGACTGGATTCCTGATTTACTGTCAGAAATGTCACAGCTCGTAGTAACAGATGGAAAGCCATCGAGTAAAACAGAACTAATATCCGGCGTTCCCCAATGAAGTGTTATAGGCCCTCTATTGTTCCTGATGTATATTAACGACATAGGGGACAATCTGAGTAGCCCTCTTAGATTATTTTCTGATGATGCTGTCGTTTACCATCTTGTAAAGTCATCAGATGACCAAAACGAATTGCCAAATGGTTTAGATAAGATATATGCTTGGTGTGAAGAGTAGCAATTGACCCCGAATAAAGAGAAGTGTGAAGTTATTCACATGAGTACTAAAAGAAATCCGCTAAATTTCGATTACGCTATAAGTCCTACAAATCAGAAGGCTGTAAATTCAAATACTTAGGGATTAGAATTACAAATAACCTAAATTGGAACGATCACATAGATAATGTTGTGGGTAGAGCAAACCAAAGACTGCGATTCATTGGCAGAACACTTAGAAGGTGCAACAGGTCTACCAAAGAGACTGCTTACACTACGCTTGTTCGCCCCTTTCTGGAGTATTGCTGTGTGGTGTGGGATCCGCATCAGGTGGGACTGACGGATGACATCGAAAAAGTACAAAGAAGGGCAGCTCGTTTTGTATTATTGTGAAACAGGGGAGATAGTGTCACAGACATGATACGTGAATTGAAGTGGCAATAATTAAAACAAAGGCGTTTTTCGTTGAAACAGGATCTTTTCATGAAATTTCAATCACCAGTTTTCTCCTTCGATTGCGGAAACATTCTGTTGCCACCCACCTACATAGGGAGAAATGATCATCACAATAAATAAGAGCAATCAGGGCTCGCACAGAAAAATTTGAGTGCTTGTTTTTCGCGCCTGCCGTTCGAGATTGGAACGATAGAGAGACAGTTTGATGGTGGTTATTGAACCCTCTGACAGGCACTTAATTGTGAATGGTAGAGTAATGACGTAGTTATAGATGTAGATGTAGGTCATTGACGAGGTTGCTGTTGCTGTAACTGGCCATGCTGCACGCTCCCTCGGATAGTGCCAGTCGTCGTGTAGTGTCACGAGGATTGTCCATCCCATGTTCAACAGTACGGAAAGTTTTGCCGTCTGTTTTACACTGGTACCAGTGCAAGATCCATATATACAGAAACTGAAACCTCGTCATCCGTAGCGACGGTCTGAATTTGTTCTTCTGTTTCTGGCACGGGTCTAATTTGGTGGCACGCAGCTATTGAACTGACTGTTGTGCCCGGAGAGCCATTGCATTCTCCGTATGTGACTGCAGTGTGGGCTTACAAGCACCTTTATTGTCGGTCCGTCCTCCTTTGAAGTGAATACACCTACAGGGCTGTGCATCTTATAGAGATCTCCTTGTATAGCATGCGATTGCTGCTTTGGAAGAGCACAATTGTGTGGAAACCAGTGTTTTGGTGCAAGATGGGGCAACACCTCATGTCGCCAATCCAGTGAAACATCTGCTTAATACAATCTTCCACGGACATGCTATCTCCAGAGGTTTTCCAGATGGGTGGCCTGCGTGTCAAGGCACACGTCCAGTGCCTGCTTGTTCTGGAGGCCAGTGTGAGCCACGCGTTGCTCAGGTGGCACCGGGAGTGCCGCGAGCGAGGGTCCACCACGTCGTGTTACGTATGCAGCATCTCGTCGAAGACTCCAGTGCTCATACTGGAGCCGGCCGGTGTGGCCGAGCGGTTGTAGGCGATTCGGTCTGGAACCGCGCGACCGCTACGGTCGCAGGTTCGAATCCTGTCTCGGGCATGGATGTGTGTGATGTCCTTACCTTGGTTAGGTTTAAGTAGTTCTGAGTTCTAGGGGACTGATGAGCTCAGAAATTAAGTCCCGTAGTGGTCAGAGCCAGTTGAACCATTTTGCTCATACTGGACAAATTATGTAGGCGTCAGTTAATAATAAAATTCACATTATGCTTTTCTCACTTTTTTGGCCTATTCAGCAGACGCCCCGTTCCTAATCTATTGCTCTCGCAAAAATTTCTATACGTTTTCCTTACATTCACAGCATCAAATTTGCACCTGGTGGCCAAAATTGGAACTAATGTTTTTCCCAACATAAATTGTTTCCCCATTAACACATTAGAATATCTACCACGTATCCCTGCCTTAGGGTAATTGCAGCCCACACTGTGCCTCGGTGATTAGCTGCACTTTAACTGTACCCACCCGGAATTTTGTAATCTTAGTGCGAACGAAACTTTAACAGCGAAGATCTTAATGTTCGCCAATCTCGTTGCTAAATGTTCAACCCATAAAACTGTTGTATCGTATCTTAGTGCACAGCCCATTTTGCTGTGCTTCATTTTTATTAATGCTAATCGGTAAGTTAAAATTTGTCCAATATGCATAGAAAGAAACCGCAGAGAGATGGTTTTTCATGGTTGGAAGTGTGTGCGTGTGTGTGTGAGGGTGTGGGTGGGGGAAGTGGGGGGGGGGGGGGGGTTGAGCGGCACGGGTGCTTGACCGCCTCGTGCTATGCCATTGCTGACCTATCTACTCACTCCGCTTACGCAGGGTGTTCTGAAATTCATGTTACTAACTTCTAGGACTTGTTTAGGGGAATGAGTAGATAATATTTTGATTTAGAACCCATGTCCGGTACGTCATTTGAAAACATGTTAGTAATGCGACATCTTTTTCAAGTAATTCGTTAGGCTTGACCCGTTACACCACTTGTTTTACAATTCCAGTCGTTAAGAGCGAAAGGAAATTGCTCGTGTACTAGTTGATGGGTTCCCTTCAACATGATGCTGCACGGCCACTTGCAGTTTGCGTGTTGGGCGTCTCTCCTTGGAGCACCACTGTCAAAACGGTATCCCTTCTCGACACAGTTGCGTAGTTGTGGTGAAAAGGGTATGCGATGGAGTCGGACGTTGTGGAGAACGATATTTATAAAGGCGACAAGCTGCTCTTCCGTGAGTCTCTCCATGCAGAAGAGTCGTGTCGGTGAATTCTGCGAACGTGTACTCAACCATGTTGCTCCAACACTCACAGACACGTGAATGAGGCTCGAATTAGATCATAGAGGTAGCAAAGACGTTCAAATGGTTCAAAAGGCTCTGAGCACTATGGGACTGCTTAGGCCATCAGTCCCCTAGAACTACTTAAACCTCAGTAACCTAAGGACAACATATACATCCATGTCCGAGGCAGGATTCGAACCTGTGACCGTAGTGGTCGGGCGGTTCCAGACCGAATCGCCTATAACCGCTCGGCCACTTCGGCCGGCAGGAAAGACGTCAAATGAGGTCAGCCGATCCGACGTAGTCCTCCCCCCACCCCCTTCCGATGACAATCCTGTTGCATACCTAGCTGGCAAAGATGTTTTCAAACGGCGTATCGCAGAAGCGGTTCGTTTCCGGACATGGGTTCCTATTTTTTAAAAAAAAAATTATGTACTCACTCCCCTCGACAACCTCTACAAATTTGTAACGGGAACTTCATAACACCTCGTATGTCTATCGACAGGACCGGTTCGAGAAAATTTTTCCGCCAAAGTGACTTATCATTTGGCCCCGTTTCCCACCTTCCTGCCCTTTTTCCCTCGTACATTGCCACCTCTGCCAGTTTTCGGTACTAACTGTGAGATGCGCGGGGGCCCCCTTTGCGCCCCTCCCAGCATGGCGCCCCGAGCGGCTGCCTCTAATTGCGAGACATCCTGTGTAGGAAGCTCACTGACTTGGTTGGCGCCTCTGGTGGCCCTCTCAGTTTGGCGCCCCAAACGGGGGCCTGTGTCGTCTGGGCTGAGAACAGGCCTTTCTGTCCACCACACCGACGGAAAAGTCTTCAGAGCTGTTATCAATGAAACCATTGTATGAATTCTCTTTTATCACTAAAATAGGTCTCCTCACTTACCTATATTACACACCAACAAGTGACAGTAAAAAAAATGTTTTTTATCGTTAGGCCATTACAGTAACATGCAATGGCAAATTCCACTGAAAGATAATTACGTTGCAAAGTATGAATCAGGACAATTATCAACCCACGATTGAGCAAGCTTACCTAAGAAGTGCATCAATATCTTCCACAACAAAAGGAAGATTTATAAGCAACAATTGCCATACGATTTGATTATTATTGCACTGGTGGCGAAAATTAAAGCAAAAACTGCTACTTCCCCATCCTGTGTCTAATTCACAGTGTAACCACACAAACTGTCAACAGATGTCGTTACGATCGTGGTCTGCACTCAAGATGTCATTCCGATCAACGGACAACCACGCCATCAATGACGTCAGGGCACCTATCAAGCGGGGTTGCGTTTGCCGGATAGTCCCAAACCCACAATCGCTGTGTACACAGTGACAGACGGTCCAGTACGGCGCAGAAAAGACACCTACAGACTCTCTGCTGTGGAGGGCCATGGGGAGAACGGAAGCAGGAGACTCCCGAACTGATGTGGCCCGATGGCTTAATGTGAATAGGTTTGTTGTTCCGCGGATGAGGAGACAGTTCATAGAGACCGAAATTGTATCACGTATAGGGGCGACGACGTGTAACATCAGAAAGAGTGAACCGTTATTTGGCTGCAAGGGCACGACGGTACGGCCTTACTACCGCACTGCAACTGGCATCGGATTCCGCAGCATCCCCTGGACGTGTTGTTTCCTTTATTGTTGGACACCTGCTGTCTGTTTACGTCTGGCGTGTCTTCACAGAAGGGAACGTGTAGAATGGAGCCGTCAACATGCCACCTGGACAGTCGAACGATGGGCCAATGTTCGTTTCACGGATGAGTATCGATTTGGTCTGAAGAGTGATTCTCGACGGATTAGCATCTGGAGGGCGTGTCGAAAATGATTTCGGGACCGAAATACCTTGAAACGAGCCCGATGTCGAGGAGGATCCCTAATGGTGTGGGAAGGAACGATGTCGCTACTCTATCACCTCTTCATGAAATGGTAAAGGTAAATCAGCAAGATTTAATTGCTGTGAGGTACCTTGAGGAGATCTTGGGATCTCATGCGCGGTTGTTGCGAGGTGCTTTGGGCCCAGACGTCTTGTTGATGGACGATAAAGCTCAACCTCGTAGAGCATGGGTGGTTTATATTTTTTTAGAGACGGAAGATATTGCACGCTCTCTTGATCTGAATCTGGGATGCACTAGGGAGAGCAGTTGCCTCCCATCAGCATCCACCAACTACTCTCCAAGACTCGTGAGCAGCTCAGCATGAAGAATGGGCGTCATTGCCTCAACATGAGTTTGATGACATCATTCACAGCGTGTCCCATCGTTGTCAGGCCTCTATTGGGGCCAGAGGTGACCACACCCCATACTGAACACATTAACCAGTAGTAAGAATGTGTGCTCAAATCTGGTAAGTTGAAAAAAAAACTAACATTTTTGTCTACCGTTATGCATGTTGCAGTAGATTACGTTCTGTAGTCTTTACATGGTTTCTACGTTAATATCATCTGTTTATACTGTTTTGTGGCAAAATAAACGCAACTTTGCAAAATTTCCGTTTGTTGCTTTAATTTTGGACGCCAGTTTAGTTGTCCAGCTATGTTACGGTTTCAAAATATACGTACGGCATATTGTTCATAAGGATAGATAACTGATCAACATTTTAATTTTGGAAAGTCTCCACAATATTAAAGTTCGTATAACAAGCACGTGAGTTAATCGCACAAACAATGGTTTGTTTACATATCAGAGAACGACAATGAGCTTTATACAAAGACCCGGTAACTATTTTAACGGCTTTGTGCCGCAATAACAAGCCGTCACGTATGCAAATAGAGTTACCTCATAGGATATCAGCATTCAGGAAAACACCTTTGAAATGTAAATCTCTTCCCTGAGAAGGAGATTCAACGCAAAGAGTCGATACGCTGGCCAGCGAGCTGGCTGATAGTAACCAACGGCACATCCAGCTGCTGAAGAGCGCTTTTTAAACACGCTTAACTGCACCGCAGTGCCGTGCGAGAAAATAAGAAATTGGCCACAAAGCGATCCTTGACCGGATTCAGCTTTCCCCAGCTGGAGTCAATATAAAGGTGTTTCCTGGTGATGTACCGCTCAAGAAGGACGCGGTGAGGAAGACATAGAATAATACTGCTCCTTAGGCTGCAATTAAGTATACCGTAAATTCAACTTTTTAACAAATATATTACCTGAGTCAAATTACCAGCAATAGATTGAACACACGTATTGTCCCAATGTTTTTGTGATACAAGTGTACATGTCAAACAATTAAACACCTCCTGAGTAACCGGATACACTTTCAATTATGAACCAAAAAATACTTTCTGGATTTCGTTGTCATAAACTTCAAATTCATTTACTTTGAACCAATAATATTCTTTTAGGTTCCCGGTATTATTATATGAATGAGTATTATATCTTCTACATATAAAATTAGACAAGGTCTTACAAAGGAGGGTAAGTCATTAATCATTACCCGGAACAGAAATAGTTGTAATGAAATCAGGTTTGGGTACAGCAATGCCTACTTCCTCAGTCAGTTTAATAAAAGAAACAAGAACAGTTATAGAGAAATGCTCATTTTATCATTTCTCGAACCGCTGGAAACTATTTATTTCTTGGCTTTCTAATAGGTGATCAAACGCTAGGACACAAACAATTGCACAACAAAAATTGTTTATAAAACAGAAATTACAATATTAGTCATCCTTTAAAAGAATGCACTGTTCGCTTAGGGACGTCGTAGATCGCTTAAAACTGGCACCAATAGTTCCTGTCGACATTAGGGCCCGCCAGACTTCGTGTCATGCGATCAAAGAGTGCCTGAATATGTTGCCGGGGAATACTGTGCCACGCGGGTTACAGGAGCGTCCACAAAGCATCACGTATGGCTGCAGGAGGACCTGAACGAGGAAGTTGCCGACTGACCATATCCCAGATCCCAGACAAGTTAGATAGGCGGCAGATTCGCGATAAATCCGACATCATAAGAAGTAGGTTACTATCTAGGTAGGCAAAAATAAGAATATATCAGACAATCATAAAAAAGGATGAAAACAGAGAAAAAGCTCCTCATTTTTTAAAATAAAGCACTGAGAAAAATACATGGACCAGTGAAAGAAAATGAACAGTGGCGAATAAGGAAGAACAGAGAAGTCAGACAGTTATGCACAGTACCTGACATCGTAGCGGGTGGTAAGGACATGTGAGGAACAGAGAGGAGAACACGTTAATAAAAGGGGCAATGGATGGAGAAGCCGAGGGAAGGAGACCACTACGACTGCCGAGTACAAAATGGAAGGATAATACCGTGGGAAGCATGCAGATACTGGTTCTGGAAGATGAACATGCAGCTGACAGGAAGGTGTGGGAGATTGGACTCTGGCTTGTATGGCCATTATAAGTAAGTAAGTAAGTACGTACTTAGCACTTGCGTTTGACCAAACTCCTATGAAACTTCAGAGAAATATAGCACTTTAAAAGCAATTTTTAGTTATAGGCTCGATGCGAAAACCTCTTCGTCTCAGAGTAACACTTCCTTCTCGGTTTTCCCCATAGTCCATGTTTGAGTACCATACACTGCTGTGCTCGAAACGTACATTCTCAGAAATTTCTTCGTCGGATTGTATCGGGTGAACAGCGATTTAAATCAGCGTCCGACCATCCAGATTTAGGTTTCCTGTAATTTTCCTAAATCGCTCACAGGAAATGCCGGAATGTCTCCTTTGAAATGGCACGGCCGATCTCCTTCTCCATTCGAGACGACCTTGACGCCTACGGGACGTTAGCACTGATCTTCCTTCTTTCGTTGTTCTTCCTTAGATGAAGGCCGATGTTTAGCAGACTTCTCTTGGCCTGGAATGCCCTCTTTGTGTATGCTAATATGCTTTCTATATTCTGCTTGCATAGTTCTTCGTGTATTATTTTCATTTGAGAGTAGCAGACTCTCTTATTTTGATCTACTTCTTGGCCCCGAATATTGAAGTCTATCGCTGCTCACATTACTCCTCATCACTTTCGTCTTTCTTCGGTTAAGTGTCAATCCATGTTCGGTACTCATTAGAATGTTCGTTCCGTTCAGTATTCCAGTAACTCTTCTTCACTTCGTCTGAGAACAGCAGTGCCACAAGTGAATCTTATGACTAATATTCTTTCACACGGAATTTTAATCTCACTCTCTTTTAATGGTACTTTTTTTAATATTCTCCATTGTTTCTTCGATGTATAGACTGAACAGTAGTGGCATAACACTGTATCTCTGCATCAGCCGCTTTTTATTCCCAGCATTTGGTTCTTGGTCTCCCATTCTTGCCGCGCAAGGTAGCTGCGCGGTCATAGGCGCCTTGTCATGGTCCGCGTGGCTCCTCCGGTCGGAGGTTCGAGTCCTTCCTCGGACATGCATGTCAGTGTTGTCCTTAACGTAAGTTACTTTAAGTTAGAATAATCAGTGTGTAAGCCTAGAAACAGGTGACCTCAGCAGTTTGGTCCCATAGGAACTGCACACATTTCCATTTCCATTCTCACTCTCCCACCTTGGTTCTCGTATACATTGCATGTTACCTGTCTTTCGCTATGTTATTGTGTTGGTCAGTCCAAAGACTGGTTTGATGCAGCCCTCCATGCTACCCTATGCGGAGCAGTGCTCTTCATCTGCGAGTAACTGCTGCAACCTACATCCTTATGAATCTGCTAATTGGATTCATATCCTGGCACCCTCTACGATATTTACCTCGCACGCTTCCGTCCAGTACTAAAATGGTGATCCTCCGATGTCTCATAATGTGTCCTACCAACCACTTCCTTATTCTAGTCAGGGTGTACAACAAATTTCTTTTCTCACCAACTTTATTCAATACCTCCTCATTAGTTACGTGATCTACCCATCTAATCTTCAGCATTCTTCTGTGGAACCACATTTCAAAGGTTTCTATTCTCTTCTTGTCTAAACTGTTTATCGTCCATGTTTCACTTCCACAGATGGCTACGCTCGAGACAAACACTTTCAGAAAAGACTTCCTAACACTTAAGCCTATAGTCGACGTTAACAAATTTCTCTTCTTCAGTAATGCTTCCCTTGCCAATGCCAATGCACATTTTATATCCTCTCTGCTTCGTCCATGCCGGCCACGGTGGCCGAGCGGCTGTAGGCGCTTCAGTCCGGAACCGCGCGACTGCTACGGTCGCAGGTTCGAATCCTGTCTCTGGCATGGATGTGTGTGATGTCCTTAGGTTAGTTAGGTTTAATTAGTTCTATGTTCTAGGCGACTGATGACCTCAGAAGTTAAGTCGCATAGTGCTCAGAGCCATTTGAACCACTTTGAACCTCTTAATATTCATACATATCTTTCTCGTTCTCGAAAGGTCGCTTTAATTTTGCTGTAGGGGACGCATATCTTTCCCCAAGTAATGTTGTTGTTGTTGTTGTGGTGGTGGTGGTCTTCAGTCCAGAGACTGGTTTGATGTAGCTCTCCATGCTACTGTATCCTGTGCAAGCTTCTTTGTTGTGTCGACACGAGAGCCGACACAGTGTGTTTGAGGGTGGCCGAGATGCACGCTACAAGCGCACGAAGGATGGCGTGAGGTCTGAAACAAGATACGTAATGAATGCTATAAAGAAAAGTACGTAGCTGCGGAAATACTTAACTTTATTCCATCCTTGTGGTACATCGCTCTTGACGAATCAAGTGAGACTCTTAAGATACATGCAATGTTACAAATGGCGCCTTGCTAGGTCGTAGCCATAGCTGAAGGCTATTCTAACTATCTCTCGGCAAATGAGAGAAAGGCTTCGTCAGTGTAGTCGCTAGCAAAGTCGTCGTACAACTGGGGCGAGTGCTAGTCAGTCTCTCGAGACCTGCCGTGTGGTGGCGCTCGGTCTGCGATCACAGACAGTGGCGACACGCGGGTCCGACATGTACTAATGGGCCGCGGCCGATTTAAAGCTACCACCTAGCAAGTGTGGTGTCTGGCGGTGACACCACATTCTTCATCTCCCAGGACCTACTGCAACCTACATCCTTCTGAATATGCTTAGTGTATTCATCTCTTGGTCTCCCTCTACGATTTTTACCCTCCACGCTTCCCTCCAGTATTAAATTGGTGATCTCTTGATGCCTCAGAACATGTCCTACCAACCGATCCCTTCTTCTAGACAAGTTGTGCCACAAATTCCTCTTCTCCCCAATTCTATTCAGTACCTCCTCATTAGTTATATGATCTACCCATCTAATCTTCAGCATTCTTCTGTAGCACCACATTTCGAAAGCTTCTATTCTCTTCTTGTCTAAACTATTTATCGTCCACGTTTCACTTCCAAACATGGCTACACTCCATACAAATACTTTCAGAAACGACTTCCTGACACTTAAATCTATATTCGATGTTAAGAAATCCCTCTTCTTCAGAAACGCTTTCCTTACCATTGCCAGTCAACATTTTACATCCTCCTTACTTCGACGACCATAAGTTATTTTGCTCCCCAAATGGCAAAACTCATCTACTACTTCAAGTGATATGTGATTCTAAAGCCTTCCATTTGTCTTCCAGGCATTCCTGCTTATCCACTTTTACACGCCCTGTCGTTCTCGTTTATTAGATGTTTGTATCCCTTTCGCCTGCTTCATTTATTGCTTTTTTATATCTTATGTTACCCAGTGATTTCTACTAGCCCTCGTCTTTCCTATAGGTTATTGTTATTTTTGTCACTTTCCAACGTCTTGCACCACTTTCCAGGTTCGACATATCCCACGAGCGTGTCTTGATGTTTCTGAAGTCTTGCTTTCGTTTTCAGTCACAACCTGGGAACTGCTCCTCTGGTGCCTTACTGTTCCGAAAGAAAAGCGGATCGTCATCTAACTGATCCTCAACTATCTGTTCCATTCTTCTGAATTATGATAGTAACAAACAGTCATAAGTGCCACAGTTTAATATGAAACAGAGAACTCAGTACAAAGGTTGGATAAAAGACAGTGGAAACACTGGAGTAACATGAAGAATCTGCGTCAGGTGGGATCTGCTCCGTACGTGGCTCGTAACAGGTCAGCTGAAGCACTACAGTGAACGGCGACGCTTGCGTCTGAGCCACTAGCAGGGTGTGATGTCCGGAAGTGCGGGAGGCCAGTTCGAACGTCCTAAGAGACGGTCACTGCAGGCTACTATTGCAGTTTACCGCGACACCACCTTCGTCCAACTATGAGAAGGGAGCGCTGATACCTTCTGCCACTGTATGCCATTATCCTTCATGCAATGCACGATGCCATACAGTCAACCCCATGCAGGCGCTCCGGCGTGCGTGGAGGTATGAGATACTGGAATATCCGATATATTCATGCGATGTGATTCTGTGTGATTAAGACCTGATCGCCAAAACGAAGCAACCTCGTCGTAGTGTGCGCTACAACACAAAGGAAGACAACATCATTGCCGTAGGGCGGTCTTTGCAAAACGTCGACAGAGATGGACGCGCTGATGGCTTACGGCGTCTTCCATCTGTGTGTCGGAAGGTGATCCACACTTGAGCCGATTATATCGAGAGCATGTAATACGATAAACGTCGGTAAAGTGTGGTACGAATCATAACAGTGTTGCCACTCAACCCAACTGTTTCACTGAGTACCCCGACTGTAAATAGACATCTAAAGACTGCTGCGACGTTGGCGTGTAAATGAGGGGAATGCTTATTCTATTGCATCCCTCTACGTTCGAGGACTTAATCATGCAGTTATTTTTTTTTCTTCGTGTCGATTCAACCTATGTACTTACGAACCGCGTCGGATCTGTTGTTGATAGCAGACACGGTCAGCCTTGGAATGTACACTTTTACCACTCCCACACACGAGGCCAGGTCCTCGCAGAAGCAACTGAAAAGGTTTCCTTTGTTAAATACAGCTTCTAATGTATACAGGGTGATTCAGCTGCCCCTACCGCTGTCGCTATATGCAACCCGCTATGTAATAACTGGCCTTCATAAACCACGCGTAAGATTTTCATATCCTCTCTCTCGCCACGTGCAAGCCACCAGACCTGCACAAAAAATGAAAAGGCCACTTTGGTAGGAAATTTAATGTAGTTAAATTTTGTACTGCGATACTTCTCTCTAGGAGCCGTAGTTTTCGAGTTTTTCAAGAAAAAGGCACAGAAATGAACTTCAAACGCAGCGTCACTTCCACACTCAGCCCCCACCAGTGAGGATTTCTAGTATTTTGTTCATGGCACTATTACCACTGTACAATTATCTGCGACTGTACGAATCATCTTCCACGTTTGATCTGTTTTCGCTCTTAATTGAATGACTTTATTACGCCACTGGCTTACTCAAGCACTGCGCTCAGATGCAACCTCTTCAGCTACCTCTTAACCACAGCAAACTGTCTTCATCGTAGCTCATATCGAAGCCTCTACACTGAAATCTAGGTGTGAAATGCCACACTAGTTACTGGTCTCGTCTAGCATTCTGCAAAGTTTTCCGTGCGCATGACCATACATCTGACTCTCCCGCTTAGCTACTACTTCTCACGATCCGATCTACTCAACAGTAACTTTCACAAGTTTCGTATACCGCACTCTTTTCACAACTAAAAGAATATAAAGACTCGCATGACTGCGTGCGATAAATTGTATTTTCGTCGATACCTCCAAATGTCTCAATTTATCCTACCCTAATGATGCTTTTGAAATTGTACGAATGTCTGCAGCCAAACACGGCCTGGACGTGTCTCCGTCCCATTCCTTCCGGTACACCACTGGCACTGGTTGGGCCCCCTGTGGCAGCTTGGCGATGGCTCGAGACACTCGCTGCGTGCTGCCACCGGCGCATCCATGTACCCTTTTTCCCAAGCTAAAAGTCGCTCTCACTTTTCAGAACAATTTTTCTTCCAAGTAAATTCTTCCTAGTGTCTCAGAGCAATGCGAGGAATTAAAATAGGTGAAATAATACATTAAATACAGTGCTGTTTGCTGACGGTCAGATCATTTTTGAACAAAGTGAGGGTGAACTTCAGAGCTGCTCTAAACAAATCAGGTAGACTATGATGCTTACAGACAAATATCTGATAGAAAGAAATATGCGTAGCTAGCAGACCTACTGAGCAAATGTCCAACTGACAATACCCTGGTTGTGACATGTTGATTTTGATATCAATTAGAAAATGAGTAAGTACCCTAAAGTAGTAAAGCGATATACTGCGTTGTCGGATGTCGCCCAGGGCATATGTAGAACAATCCGGAAACATTATTTAGGGTGACAAGAAAAGTAAATACCGTTGATGATTTACACATACTGGGATGATATTCTTCGTAAAAACAGGGGAAGCAGTAATTTTCTCGGCATGTTCCATACGCGGTAAACAGAGCTTCTTTACAATTACCCGCTTGTCTTAAGGCTCCTGTAGAAAAACAAACTCGGTTTACTTCCACAAAAGGTTTTCCCTCATTGCACAGTTTGGCAGAAAACCATGCCAAATATTGGCGAGGATAGATTCTGATTTACAGTGGAATGTATTTTGATGCAGTCTTCTCGCAATGTTATTTAGTTTTTTCCCTGGACGAAATAAAAGCAGTTTTGTATATTTCCGATCAAATTATTTATATTCGTAAAAATGGACATCGCAAGGTTCCAATAGCGAAATGCATTTGGGAAGAATCACCTGAATTCTGCACGATGATAATCCTTTTTCATCTCGAAAAATCTCGTCGTATAATTGTAGATTTGTTTGTCCTTCCAACGAGTTAATCAACAGAGGAAAATTGCTCTCCTACACGCACGGCTTAATCACAAGAGCAAAAATTTTTTGTATGAGGCTGTTGTAAGTTTCTCAGATTTTGCTGGGATAATGACATTTCTGTATTTTGTTGCGTACTCATCAATCGTTTTTTGAATCCTCGTTCGAAAAGACTCAGTGCTCTCTTGTACCCAGAAAGGGTTATGGTATTCTGCGCTGTTTACGAGTGGTTTACTTTGTTCCAATCCTGCCGTTTCACTAGAAATACTTTAGCCCCTCGATGGTCCACGGTTCGGTTGTAAGACGATTTGTACTGGCAAGCCGGAAAGAGAATGTACAAATGTAAATATTTTATTATACATAACTGGTTGGTTTGATGCGGCCCGCCACGAGTTCCTCTCCTGTGCCAACCATTTCGTCTTATGGATGTATTCCAATCTCTTTCTTCCTCTACGCTTTTTGCCCTCCAAAGCTCCGTCTAGTACCGTAGAAGTTATTTCCTGATGTCTTATGTCCTATCATCCTGTCCCTTCTCCTTCTCAGCGTTTTCCACAAATTCCTCTTCTCTCCAATTCCGAGCAGAACCTCCTCGTTAATTGTCTTATCAGTTCACCTAATTTTCAACATTCGCCTTTAGCACCACATTTCAAATGCTTCGAGTCTCGCCTGTTCCGATTTTCCCACAGTCCATGTTTCACTGCCAAATAATGCTGTGCTCCAAACGTACATTCTCAGAGATTTCTTCCTCAAATTAAGGCCTATGTTTGATACTAGTAGACTTCTCCCGGCAATGAATGCCCTTTTTACCAATGCTGTTCTACTTTTGATGACCTCTTTGCTCCGTCCGTCACTGGTTATTTTGCTGCCTACGTAGAAGAATTCCTTAACGTCATCTACTTCGTGACCATCAATCCTTATGTTAAGTTTCTCGCTGTTCTCATTTCTGCCAATTCTCATTACTTTCGTCTTCCTTCGGTTTACTCTCAATCCGTATTTTGCTCTCATTAGATTGTTCACTCCATTCAGCAGGTCGTGTAATTCCTCTTCACTCTCATTCAGGATAGCAATGTTATCAGCGAATCGTATCATTGATATCCTTTCACCTTGAATTTTAATTCCACTCCTGAACCTTTCTTTTATTTACATCATTGCTTCTTCGATGTACAGATTGAACAGTAGGGGTGAAAGACTACATCCCTGTTTGACACCATTTTTCATCCGAGCACTTTGTTTTTCGTGGTCCGACCTTATTATTTCCTCTTGGCTCTGGGACATACTCTATATTACCCGTCTGTTCCTATAGCCCTTCATACACCATAAATTTCAATGAGATGGCGACTAGGTGAGGTCTCCTTGTAAGTGTAAAATCGAGGAGACAGGTGAGAAAGCAGAGCGGTCGTCCAACGTGAGTCACGATTTGGTCTACAGACTCTCGCTGTCTTGGTTGCGTTATTCCAAGCTCATAACGTAATAGCGGAGCTGCCCCACCGAGCGCCGTAAACACCACAGCACTGCAGGCAGACGACAGGAGGGGCTCGTAGAACTGTCACGCCAGTAGCCGACACGCAATCAGCGACACGTCACGACGGAACTCCCACCATATTTGTCGTTAACAACTACGAGAAGTTCACATAGGAGTCGTCAATAATGACACGTAACACCCGTCCCACATGACCCTGTCTCTCTCACGCACACACACACACACACACACACACGCACACACACACACACACACACGACATACAAGCAATCTCTGAAGCAGTTTCTGCTCAAGTTGCATGCCTCTTTAGTATTGTCTCAGTTGTGCGACTGGACTTGTAATTTCTTGTCAGATAGGTGACAGTTGCACAGTTGGTAGTAACTGACGGAAAGCCATCGACTAAAACAGAAGTGATATCTACCGTTCCCTTAGCAAGTGTTATAGGCCATCCCTAATATGTATAATAGATTTAGGAGACATGTTTTCATGAGGTGAGGTTCAACAGCCGTAAAGTATTTTATGCCGGCCGGAGTGGCCGTGCGGTTCTGGGCGCTACAGTCTGGAGCCGAGCGACCGCTACGGTCGCGTGTTCGAGTCCTGCCTCGGGCATGGATGTGTGTGATGTCCTTCGGTTACTTAAGTTTAATTAGTTCTAAGTTTTAGGCGACTGATGACTTCAGCAGTTAAGTCGCATAGTGCTCAGAGCCATTTGAACCAAAGCATTTTATAAAATGCATTTTAACATTCAGCTGTTTATTGATCCCATTAGTTGTCTATCAGTTCCGGGTATGTACCATCATCCAGGATGTAGGGTACAAAAGATCCCGTATGATGAAAGTCTTGTTTTACCTTTGATTATTTGATATGAGATATGACTGTCACTATTGTAAGAGAAATTATCTCAGGTGCTTGTACAACTTCACTAGATAATTTCGATGTTGTTCAGTTTCAAAAAAATATGGGATGCTTTTAACTAACTCGTTGTACCCTTCATTTTGGGTGATGGTTAATAACCGAAACCGGTAGATAACTAACGAGCCAAACAAACGGCTGATGGATAAGGCGCTTTTCACAAAATTTGAGCTCTCTTAGGTTATCTGCAGGTGATGTTGTCCTTTACTGTCTAGCAAAGTCATCAGATGATCAGACCCAATGGAAAAATGATTTAGACAAAATACCTGTATGGGGCGAAACTTTACAACTAACTCTAAACGATAAAAAGTTTGACGTCATCTTCATGATTATAAAAAGGTGTCTGTTAAACTTCGGTTAAACGATAAAACTTGCCAATTTAAAGTCTGTAAATACCACTAAATACAGAGGCATTACAAATATGAATAAGTTAAATAGGAACCATTAGATCGATAATATGGTGGGGAAGGCGAACCAAAGACTGCGTTTTATTGATAGAAAACTTAGAAGATGCAGAACATCTACTGAAGTGGTTGCCTACACTATGCTTCTCGAGTAATGAAGCGCCCTATCGGATGTTTTCCAGATAGGACTGACGAAATGGCATCCAAAAAACTGAAAGAAAGGCAAGGCATCCAAAAAGTTGAAAGAGAGGGAGCTCGATTCCCAGTATAGGGAGAGAATATCACGGTATATACGCATTGGGGTGGCTATCATTAAAACAAAAGGAGTTCCGTGTTGCGTCGAGATCTTTTCACTCAACTTCGACCACCAGTTTTTTCCCAGAATGATAAATTAGTTTTTGGATGTGCACTTACGAAGATAAGATTGATATTTAGGATAAAATATGAGAAATCAGAGCTCTCACGGAAAGATTGAAGTGTTTGTTTTTCTCGCGTGCTGTTCGAGAACTGATCGGCAGAGAAGTAGTCCGAAGGCAGTTCGATGAACCCTCTGCCAGGCACTTAAGTGTGAATTGTAGAGCAGTCATCTTGATGTTTAAGTACGTCAAAACGCTCAGCCATTTTTGAATTACAAACATAAAGTAGAAACGACACGTCAAAACTAGGCACTTTGATGAAAACTTGGAAGTATTATGACTTACGACGCCGCCACAAACCCAGAAAAATCGGGCCGTGAAAGTCAAGGCTCTGTTCAAGTTCTTTGTTGTTGTGGTCTGGTGGTTTGTTGGAGCTCTCAACGCTAATCAATCCTGTGTAAGCCTCTTCATCTCTGCGTAACTACTGCAACCCATGTCTATCTGAAATTCATTACTCTACCAAAGCCTTGGTCTCTGTGATGGTAGAAGCGGGAAGGGGGTGATAAGGTTCTGGGCCTGAATTACGTTGCATATTTTACTTATAATAATTTATTATACAGAAAATCTAAATTCAACATTAAAAACCAAAAAACTCGTTTTAACTTTCACAGGGTGAATAACACATGCTACATACTTCATATTATAATTTATGATGACATCGTGCAAGAATAAATGTTTAACAATGTGTTTGTCGTCCACATGAAAGCACGATGAAAGCACATATTTTATACATTAGCTATAGCTCAGGAAAAGAAAGTTTCAAGCTGACACCAAGCTTAGTTAACGAGTATAGAAGGTAAAGCCTCTGTCAGAAAACTTAGCTGCGATTTCAGGTACAAGGCCCACTGTCAGGTAATGCTTCCTGGGTTTTTAACTACACCTCAATCATCAAGGTGGCCTTTATAATCACTTAACAAAGACGAACGTTTGAGTAAAAATACCAAAAATATAGAATTGTTACCACAAGCAACCAACATAAACCAAAGGATGGCACTTATACACTAGTTAAGTGCAGAAGCTACTTACAAAACACAATAAACTTGATGTCAGACCACTGTTCAAAAGCTGACATGAGAATAAACGTAATTTCACTTCCAGATGTAACCAGGGCGTGGGAAGAATATAAGTAGTACCAAAAGTTTCACCGCTCTTTGGAAGACTGGGTAGAAGGAAATTATAGCCCCATAGCTGATATCTCACAACAAGGATTGGGATCATTTTAAGGAGAAACCCACGGAGGGTGGACCCACATATTTCGTCATTTGTTATTTCATGAAATACACTTCATTGCTTGCAACAATTATTGTGATCAGAAGTTAAAAACTTTGTCAAAAATGAAAACGCTCACATTAATTTAAACAACTTGAACAGGATCAAGTCATTAATAAAAAACTTTAACAATTTATACCATTAACTATAGTGTTTAAAACTAGAAATGTACATAAGTCATCAAATGCAAGTAAAAAGTCAATCAATTAGGTGTGACTGCAATCTGGTTTAACAAACTGAGTTTCATCAGCAAAATGAATTACAAATGACTGTCACTAAAAGTACCAACAAGTTCCAAGCACGGATGAAATTTTAAACAAACAGGCAACGCCCACTCAAAATACAGAAACGATAAAAGTCACGTCATGGTTGTGGCTGTTGGCAACCCCTTAACAATTTATAAACCTTAATAAAATCCGCTAAGCAATAAAATACACACTCCACCAAAATACAAGAAAAGCTGTGAAGGCATACAATTCAAACGTGTTTCCTAGCTGGTACACACCAGCAGAAACATTAATAATGACACTTAAATGAATATGCAGTCCCTCAAAAGGCAAGAAAGGTGACACATTAAAGCAACCAGTTATCACAGCAAACTGACAGCAACCACGCAAGTTTGACAATGAATGCAGTTAGCTAATGACTGTGGACAAAAACACTCAAGAGTTGATACTCGTAAGTAAAAGCATTTAAATCTTATCACGCTCCAGAAGTAGCAAAATAGGGCCTACATGGCTTAAACAAGTTTTTAAAGGGCAAATATAGTCACAATGAACTTCGGACTTGCATAACACACCTTAAGGCCGACGTGCTCGCTCAACTCTCAATACGTGAATAGATCAGGGGTTCTGGAATTAATTGGGCGATACTCCGCAGTGGCACGTACCAAAACGACCAGATTTGTTTAACTTTAGCAGCTGACAGGCGGGCAAACCTAGACATCGTGCGTCGACGGAAGTGTCGCCCCCAGGAAGGAAGCACATCTCTGCTCTGCGCCCAGGAACCATGAAAGCGTGGGCTGCTGGCAGAACTATCCTGACAACGTGAATCAGAAAGGAAACAGTAATTTGCCAAAATAACGCTACAAACGATAATATCTAAGATGTAGGAAATATTAACTTGTTGCAGAAGTGGCTGCACACACAAGTCACGAGCTTGATGTCCCATAATATTACACGAAAATTGACGACGTGAACTACAACCACCTGCAACTCCAAATACCGGGGCACACTTTCTTTTTCCACAAGGGCCGTATTGCAGTCCCAATTACATCAACTCAGTTTGCAACAGAGAGTATTCATACACTTGCATTGAATGTGATGCGGAACAGACAGATTAAAACCAGTTACAGTGACCAATCAACATCCACACAATCACTCGGAAGCGTAATCAACATGGCGAGTCTGAGCCAACATTAACAGAGACGTGAGCTTACGATAACAAACATCAATAAAGGATCAACACGTAACTCCACTCGGGTGCGAAGGAGGCACGACTTCCAGGATTCCAAGCAGGGTGTTACTGCCCTCAATCCACGCAGGTGATCTGTAGGTGCCGGAGTGTTTAAGCTTCCAGAGTTGGCCCGGTGCTTGCTGACCAGTTTGCACGCGCCGCCAGGTGCCCTTCCCTCAACTTGCCGCTATCAATTCTTAATGCAGCCGGAAAACTTTGCCGGCGACGAACTTAACAACTCGCGGCTTCACGAGCCCCACGCACGGGCAGTAGGAGTGCTGCAAAAGTTGACTCGCAAGCCACGTGGCCACCCGCTCACTACAGTACCACGGCCCGCCAAACCCAACAATGCACTCCTCGACCAAAGAGCCTAGCCCCGGAATACAGCCAGGATCGACTTAGGCTGCACAAGTACCTAGTGGCGCCAGTGGAGTGGCATGCCAGCCAAAATTTTCATCCGCCACGGCTCAATAGCTTAGCTCTTTAGAGCAGCTAAAATTAACACGAAGGCGACAAAATGCCAGAGTAAGAACACCCAAAGACTCCCACAATAGTCTGCAACCAGTTCATAGCAGACGCCACAAGAGACCGCTCGACATTCCAAAATAGCACACAGTCTACTGATCTGCTCTTCGGGCTGCTAATGGAGCCCTTCGAGACACCCGTGCCGGTAGCAGCGGCAGGCCAGATCACGGTGCTACACAGGTGACAGCCACCTCAGACACACTGCCGCCCACGGCCCCGGCGCCTGACGTCATAACCACGTCACTCGCGCCACCTCGCGGGCAGTCGCCACACAACCCGCGGCACTACTCTCGAAGGGATAAACACGGGCTACGCACTTGAGCGCAAATAGCCGCGCTAGCTCGCTCCACAAGGAACCCTTCGACGGAAAAATGTCGGCAGAACAATCGAATTATCCAAAAAGTTAGAAGGCGCATCAGAATCACCACAAAAGAAGTTGATGAATACAAGCTAGACGCCTCAATCTCCCTCCACAATTTTACCCTCCCCACGCATTTCCTTTCATCACCAAACTGACGAATTCTTCGTGCGTCGTTTTCTATAAAACGATCTCTTCTTTTTGTCAATTTAAGCCATAAACTTGTTTTTTCCCCGCCTGATTCAAAACGTGCGCATTGCTTATTTAAGTATCTATCTAATCTTCACCATTATTCTGTAGCGCCACATTGCAATAGCTTCAATTGCCTTTTTGTTTGAACTCTCTATCGTCCACATTTCACATCCGTTCAAGGCATCGCTCGAAAAAAATACCTTCACAAATGACTACCTGACAATTTTTGGAAATTTGTGGTAAGTTACTATGGGGCCAAATTGCAGAAGCCATCGGTCCCTAGGCTTATACAGTACTGAATCTAACTTAAACTAACGCGCCCGTGCCCGAGGAAGGATTCGAACCTCCGAGGGGGGAGCCACGCGAACCGTTACAAGACCCCTAAGACCAAGCGGGTACGCCGCGCGGCCCCTACAATTAAATTTTTATTCTACGTTAGATAATTTCTCTTCTTCAGAAATGCATTTTTTGCCGTTGCCACTCTGAATTTTATATCGTCTTTACTTTTGACATATAATTTATTTTGCTGCCAAAATAACGAATGAATTGGTACTTTCAGTGTCTTATTGCTGATCTAATTTTGTCGATGAAACTTCCTGGCAGATCAAACCTCTGTAACGGACCGACAGTCGAATTCGAGACTTTTGCCTTTCGAGGGCAAGTGCTCTACTAACTGGACTACTCTAGCACGTCTCACGACCCGTCCTCACAGCTTTACTTCCGCCAGTACCTCGTCTTCTACATTCCAAACTTCACCGAAGGTCTGGCTTGCCGGAGCAAGAATTTTGAGGTTCGCAGAAAGTAAGGCTGTGAGGACGGGTCGTGAGTCGTGCTTGGGTAACTCAACTGGTAGAGCACTTGCCCGGGAAAGGCAAAGATCCCGAGTTCGAGTCTCGGTGCGGCACACAATTTTGATCTGCCAGGAAGTTTCGTATCAGCGCACACACCGCTGTAGAGAGAAAATGTCATTCTGTAATTTCGTCAACATCACCTGCTTTAATCCGACTACATTCCATTACGTGTTTTTTTTTCTTTCACTTTTGTTCATATTCACCCTAAAACTGCCTCCATAGCCGAAAGGTTCCGGCATGATAGCTCTACATTTTGGATCAAGGGACCGGCTACCGTTTGTAATAAAAAAAACTGAATTAAGTCCTCATCGGTAGACATTAAAAGATGTCATGTGACTTCTGGAAAGAATCACGTGACAACCAAGAAACAAATCTAAAAAAAAAAAAAAAAAAAACGGTTAGCGCCACTTCCTTGGGTGTAGAAGGACACTGGTTCAATTTCCACTACCTCTTCAGACATTTTTCTGAGGTAGGGAGGTCTGAAACGGGGTCCAATGATCGTCTTGAGCCAAATGAAGACCTGTTTGAATAAAGAGGCTGCGTTACCTTTAGGATTCATCTACTGGAAATTACGTCTGGAGGAATTGGGGACATGCTGATGACATGTCGCACGATCGTAGGCTTGCCGGCCGAAGTGGCCGTGCGGTTAAAGGCGCTGCAGTCTGGAACCGCAAGACCGCTACGGGCATGGATGTTTGTGATGTCCTTAGGTTAGTTAGGTTTAACTAGTTCTAAGTTCTAGGGGACTAATGACCTCAGCAATTGAGTCCCATAGTGCTCAGAGCCATTTGAACCATTTGATCGTAGGCTTCCTTGAAGCCAGCAGTCCGCCAGTCGGAACAGGCTGAGGGCCTAATTTGTGTGTGGTATGTGTACTGTCCATCCCGTCCAGCTGCTCTTCCAAGTCTTGTGTGATCTCTGACAGAAATGCAATATTATCAGCAAATGTCAAAGTTTTTATTTCTTTCTCCTGAACTCTAAGTCGGTTACCAAGTTGCTCCTTGGTTTCCTACGCCTCTTGCTCAGTATTGAGGCTGAATGCCATTGGGGAGTGATTTCCCTAAATCGCTTCAGGAAAATGCCTGGATGGTTCCTTTGGAAGGGCACGGCCGACTTCCTTCCCCATCCTTCCCTAGTCGAATGGCACCGACGACCTCGCTGTTTGGTCCCGTCCCTCAAATCAACTAATCAACCAACATGAGGGAGATTTTGTGCCTGTCTGTCAGACCCTTCCACATCGACATCCACAGACAAACTCCGCAAGCCACCGTCTGATGCACGGTGGAGGGCAACCTGTAAGGCTACTAGTCATTACCTTTCCTGTTCCACTCGCAAACAGAACGAGGGAAAAACATTCTCTGTGTTCGCAGTACGAACTCTTAGTCGCATATTCGTAGCCTTACGCGAAATGTATGTAGGTGGCAGTAGAATCGTTCGGCAGCCAACTTTAAATACCTGTTCTCTAAATTTTCTCAATAGTGCTCCTCGAAAAGAATGTCACCTTCCCTCCATTGAATTCCATTTCAGTTCCCGAAGCGTCTCCGTAGTCCCGAACACTGGAACAGTACTGAACAATGGGTCGCACTAGAGTCCCCTAAGCAGTCTCCTCTGCAGACCACACTTCCCAAAACTTCTCACAATAAACCGAACTCGACCATTCGTCTTCCCTACTACAAACCTTACATGCTCATTCCATTTCAGATTTCTTTGCTTTCTCGACAACTACCTCTCTCTGATACCCTCAGACTCTTATAACTGGTTACTGTTATGGACTGTTTCAACCACTTTGTCATTTACTCCTTTCACTTTCACAATTTCAAAGAGTGTGTACTAGTCAAAGCGTCAAAAGCTGTCTCCAAATGTAGAAACACTATAAACACAAGTTTACTTTTCTTCATCATATCTTCTAGAAAAAGTCGTTGGGTCAGTTTTGCCCTACGTGAACCTACATTTCTCCGGAACACAATTTGATCTATCCCAAGATCTCCTTCTACCAGTGTTTTTCATTCATGTGTAAATAAATATTGTCAGCATTTAGCAACATAACTTTGGAGTGTGAAGAAACCTAAACGCAGATTCCCGCACGAAGATTTCAACAAGTGCTCCTGCACAGACGAGTTCATAGTGTGGTGTCACCGCCAGACACCACACTTGCTAGGTGGTAGCCTTTAAATCGGCCGCGGTCCGCTAGTATACGTCGGACCCGCGTGTCGCCACTGTCAGTGATTGCAGACCGAGCGCCGCCACACGGCGGGTGTAGAGAGACTTCCTAGCATTCGCCCCAGTTGTACAGCCGACTTTGCTAGCGATGGTTCACTAACAAATTGCGCTCTCATTTGCCGACACGATAGTTAGCATAGCCTTCAGCTACGTCATTTGCTACGACCTAGCAAGGCGCCATTATCATTTGCTATTTATCTTGTGATGCACGTACCGTCAGACCGATGTTCACCAATTATGGATTAAAGTTAAGTATTCCAACAGCTACGTACTTTATTTGCTAGACTCAAATCCTTTAACTGTTCCAGACCTCACGCCAGCCTGCGTGAGCTTCAACGCGTGCCTCTCGGCTTCACCTCCTAGTGGCTTGGCTGTCTTGCCAAGTCACAGCACGCAGTTTGAATCGCGACAGGTATCTCGTTCGAAGACCTGTGACCTCTGCTTCGAACGAGGACTGAAGCTCCCGTTGCAAACGCACCCGCTGGTGATGGAGACGTGGGCGTCGTGTTCGGACACGCACGGAGCTCGGCGGTCCAGGTAACTGTCGCCGCAGCCGGACGGTCCTTTAGTTTACGACTGTAGTGGATGGTCGCCATCCACGAGGCGTATAATTACGAGATGCTATCTGGCGTGCAGCGAGGCGCCCGTAATCACCGGGCTCCTCGTAAATCAGACAGAACTGCCGTCCGGCTATCTTCGCAAACGTGCGCCGCCGCCGGAGACGAGGCACTCACTTCCTTGACTCGCGCCCCGCGGATCTCCTCCGTGCGCTCGCCGTGTCGCAGCCATCCCCTGCCGCGCACTTCGACTCTTTCCGTCGCAGATAATAACCCCTCCAGTCTGTAATCTATAAAGGCGAAGTTGCCGCCCTCTGGATATCCATCCACTTTATTTTTTGCTTTTTGTGCCAGAGACGAAGACGCATCCAATAAAGTGAAGAATTCGGGCGCTGAAGCTCGTCGAGGCGACTCGACGCCGGCATGACGACAATTCGTATTTTCCTTTCCCGATATTGATGCGACATTCCACAGTTCTTCCATTATCTTCCTCCACGTTCGCTGTGGAGCAATATTTGTGTGTTACCGCCCGTAAAGGTAACCATGTCACAGTACGATCTTATGGAGACATGACATTTTTTTTGTTTAAAATCGAGCAGAACATGGAGCGACATGGAGGGCGAGGGGGTGGAGGGGGGCTGAGGCAAGACTTTAAAATTCCCATTCTTTACATAAATGTGTTGTCAATTAGTGCTATGGTTCGATCCATATCGCGCCAAAAAACCTAAATTTCATAGGTGACACAAAAGACTTACTATATCCGAGAGGATTAATGGTTTTGCACTACTTTCTTTATTCGTGTCAGAGGTACACTAAAATCAACATACATACAATACATACAAAGAAAACTATACAGTATTCATTCAGAATTTGGCAATTTTGATAGCATTGGCAGCTGCAGACGTTAAGTCCTTCATGCTACAACTGGTTGGGCATGAGTTGCATTTGAAGAGATGCCGGCTTGTCTGCAATTCACCGCATTCACGCAGCGTTGTGTTGGCATTTGGCAGTTGGAAGTTGCATTATGGAGATCGTCCCTTGATGTTGCGACTTCGGTCCGTAGTCTGTTCAAGGACTTCCAGATGACCCACTTCTCCAGGTGTCCAGGCGACAGGGATTCATGTAGTGTTATCCAGTTTGACAGGTGTTGGCATCTTTCTTTCCACTTGGTGAGTCAAGTAGCCACAGATGTTCTTTCTAAGCGCTGTGAAGTTGTTGGGAAACTCATCCTGGACTTCAGTCTTGGCTTGGCAGGTTGATGTCCAAAGAGTTGATGTGAGGTTCAAAAATGGTTCAAATGGCTCTGAGCACTATGGGACTCAACTGCTGAGGTCATTAGTCCCCTAGAACTTAGAACTAGTTAAACCTAACTAACCTAAGGACATCACAAACATCCATGCCCGAGGCAGGATTCGAACCTGCGACCGTAGCGGTCTTGCGGTTCCAGACTGCAGCGCCTTTAACCGCACGGCCACTTCGGCCGGCTATGTGAGGTTATGTACTGAATATACGAGTGCTGTTAAATAAGTAATGTGACTATTTTTCTGAAAGCAGGTTGGTTTTATTCAACCATCCGATAGACCATATTATTCCCCACGCTTTTGGTTACATAACCCGTATGCCCCCATAGTACCACTCTACGGGTCGAAGTTGGGGCCAACGCCTCGCTGCATCAATAAATTCCTCATCATACACGTACTGCTTCCCGCAGAGTGCATCCTTCATTGGGCCAAACAGATAGAAGCCGGAAGGTGCGAGATCCGTCCTGTAGGAAGGATAAGGGAGAAGAGTCCACTGTGAGCTCCCCTCTGGTGCACAGACTTGAGTGAAGCCTTGACTTGTCATGGAGAAGGAGAAGTTCGTTTGCAGTGTTGTGGTGCCGAACACGCTGAAGTCGATTCTTCAATTTCCTGAGGATTGTACAATACACTCGTTGTACTTGTACCACAAGGCAGGATATTAAACAGAATCCCAGAAAACCGTCGCCATGAAAGCTGGTGGTGCGGCTTCGAACTTTTACTTCGGAGGAAAGGTGGCGTGGCGCCGCTCTGGGAATCGCTCTCTTGGACCCATGTTTCATCTACTGTCACGATGTTCGACATAAAGTGTAACCATCACCGTCGTAACGTGCAAGCAATTCTGTATAGACGGTCCTTCGTTGGTCTTTATCGTCTTATGTTAGGCAGCGAGGAACCCAGCAGCCACGCACCTTTGGTTTCCCCTTTTGGTGGACGTGTGTGTTAGCACTACCAGCAGATACGTCCAGTTGTGCAGCGAGGTATTTGATTGTGGTCCTTGGGTCATCTCCAATGACTGTGTCTGCACGGCTCAACATTGCAGGAGTGACAGCTGCGTGTGGGCGGCCGGCACGCGGACGATCGGACTGGCTTGCGCGACCTTGTTGCGATGATGACAGACGCAACCCGCACAACGACTCACCGTGCTTTTGTTCAGAGTCAGGTCTTCGTAGACATTGTCTAAGCGCCTATGAATATCTGCGGTGCTGCGGTTTCCCGCCAAAATGAACTCTCTGCTTGGAACACGCCTCCGTTACAGACGCCATTTTGAAGGCAACTTCATGAAGACATAGAGGCTGAAGCGGGAGTATTCCACCATGTCCCACAAAAAATTACGCAATGTTTTTCCCCGATATTGGCCGAGGAAAAAACGTGTCGCATTACTTACTGAACTCTCCTTTCATGAATTAAAATTCTGTACTCCAGATTCCACGGAGAACACCTCTGCATATGTGATTACAAGCATGCTATTGAATTATTATCACAAGAGGCAAACGAGGAAACTAAAAATATTAGAACTACAGTATGAAACTTCCTGGCAGATTAGAACTATGTGCCGGACTGAGACTCGAACTCGGGACCATTGCAAAGGTCCGGCACACAGTTTCAATCTGCCAGGAAGTTTCAAATCAGCGCACACTCCGCTGCAGAGTGAAAATATCATTCTATACTTCAGTACGTCGCAGGAGCCGCTAGCTGTTCCAGTTTCTCGAGAAAATGCGTAAGGAAAGATGGGAGAAACGCACCTACAAGTACTTTTCAACACTTCACTTCTTACGAAATACGTGGAAAAATGAGAGCAATTACTGTTAGGTGACTTTAACAAAAGTCAATAGTCTGTCATTACAGTACCAAAATAGAAGAAATCCATTTATGTACTCTGAGTACTATGAAATCATTTGAAATATATCAGTGAAGGAAGATTGGGTTTAATGTCCCGTGGACATAGAGATCATTTGAGACAGAGCACAAGATCGGATTGTGGGGTCTTGCCCACCCGTCGATAATAGGGTGCCTAAGGGATGCAGCGTTCTCTGAATGCTATACAACAATTCAAACAAATAACATCAGTAGTTTTATTTCTAGAAAGCAAATTGACAACACTTAACTTTGGAGATTTACAAGCAGTACTCGCAAGCGAGGAGCGACATGAAAACACTAAAGTTTTTTGCTATACCAAAGTCCAAGTAAGCACTTGATACGGATCACGACAATCTGATACCGCGGCACCAATGTCCGCTGCAGACTCGGGCCGATCTCTGCACCCGAGGCTAGCTGGACCGACGCATATATTCTCTTCCTCCAGGTGTCGCTCTTGGCGCGGCGCGGTCCAATTCCGCGCACCGCTGCCCGCTGTTCCCCACCGCCTTCTCTGATTTTGCTTTCGGCATCTTCGTTCCGGCGCTTGTGGTTACGCCAGAACATTCCTCCCCTCCACCCCCCACCCCACCCCAAAGTGACGGACCGTCATCGTGTATGGACTTCGAACACGGCGGGGGATGCAAGAGCGTGGACGCTCTGATTGACTTGAAGCTGTGGCTGCAAGGGACGTCAGACTTCCGGTTGTACCCCGCCATCCGGCCTGCGCTCTGGCGGAAACGACCCCCGGAAAACGACCAGAAGGGTACGGGTCTAGCTTCTGCTGCCGTGAACCGCATGAAGAAGGCGGCGACTGCTGCGGTGTGGGCGGCTCCAGCTCCGTGGGTAGGACGAGTGGAGGCGGAGGAGCCGTAGTCTCCGTCTCCTTGGGTCGTCCCGCGGTGTCGTGGTGACACCCTCTGGCAGCTGGTGAGGCCACGCTGACCTCTGGACCCGTGAATCTGGGGGAAGAGATATGAAGAACAGATACCATTGATGACCGTGCAGCTTCTCCAGTAAATGATAATTAACTGAAACCCTGAGCTGACGACAGATGTTGTTGATATTAATACTGTTAATAATAGTAGTTACTTCCCTTGTGGAGTAAGTTTGTGATTATTGTAGTCAGTTTTTTAACATCTTCTTATTGTAGTAGCGGAACTTAGAAAAAGTAAAATTTTACCATGAGTGAGAAGTGTGGGCGTTGCCGTAGGTTCGTGAGTAGTGGATTGCGGTGTGAGACTTGTTCGAAGTATTTTCACTGGGGGGAATGCAGTGGGGAAGCCAGTGGGCATTCTGGTGAGGTCCTCTCTTGGAACTGCAGGTGAGAGGCACCCACATGCCTTGCTCATACTGTGGCATCAAGCAGTGAGGCCTGCAAGATGAGTGGTCTGCCAAGCGAGTGGATTCATTCTTATTTATCGAGTGACATGAACTCTCGTACTCACAATTAAGTTACAAATTATCCTCCTGTGTGAATAATACGCAACGGAAACGCACATCTGACTATCAGTAATTTACAGAACTCTGACTGTTCACTACCCACTGGCAATACCACATTTTCTTTTTGTCTTTTATTTAACGGCTTTTATCAACACGTGGCCATCGCAATGAATATGAGTAGCGCACACATTATAAATTCTGGATATCATGACAACATACAATTCGAAGGAAAAGGCCACCAATCTTTTTCTTTTCACTATCTTATTTATTCCGATAAATGCTATAACCTAAACACACAAATTCTATAACCTACAACAATAACACATGAGAAATGCCGCCCAGTGGGCATGGCTTTACATTGGTGAATCTCTATGTTATGGTCTCGTAATTATTTAACGCTACAGTGCACTTTCTGGATAGGATGGTGGATCTTTTATGATTTCTAACACTTCAACTCTCACAATCATCATCACGAAACTTTCCTCCAGACCGAGCAGTACAAAAGGAACACGCATAACCCACTACCTCTGAAACTACCTTGCTACTCTCCCATGCAAACCACACATACTTAAATTACATGACATACACCACACTACAACATGAAATACAACACAGGCAACAGTCACAACATTATCACTTCCAGCTTTCCCACTTCAAATTAGTATTTATCCCAGTTTCTCACGACACTGCCCCACTTTGTAATTCTACTTTCCTACTATGAACTCTGGAGATATATGCACGTCTTCCTGTGCAATGCAAGCCAAGTGGCGTTGCTGGATAGACGGCCGACTCACCTTGCTTCTATCTCAGAGTCTGTATCTAGCGTCACATGGAATCATATCACGCAAAGTAATATTAAGAACATATTCATCACACACGCGAGTCCTCAACTGATACCATGGACGAGTACTTCTCTTTATCCTTTGTCTCATACACAGATTGAGACACACACAGTACTCACCACGTGGAAGTACTCGTCTCTAATTTCAAGTCCTGCACACGCCATTTCTTAAATATTTCAACTTATGGTACACACGCTATTTCTTAAATATTTCAACTTATTGTACACACGCTAGTAATTCAGCTCAACTTAAGCACATGGAAGTATTTCAACTTATTGCTACACGTGGTTTCATTGTGACCGTTGGTCACTTCCGAAGATTACTACAATCCCATTAATATTACCTGCCTGACATTTAATTCTCCCCACAAAAGTTCCTGAAATAGAGAAATTATTATTTCAAACTACTCTTAAATATTCCACATGCATACCATGTCTCCACTCTTTTGTCTTTACGGAGCACACCTAAGACAGGTCTTAACAGCACAAGATCCAGCGGCAGAGTCCTGAAACATGGCCGTTCTTCAGGTCCTCTCGCACCTCTGCTGAAGTGGGGGAGCACCTTGCTACCGTATTGGTCAGCCACATTTCAGGCGCTCAAAGCTCCGGTAAGTTTCATCTCTTTGGTTCCACCAAAGTTGGCCAAAGGATCGTCTCAAAGATGATCATATATTCACATTCACTATCTGCAGTTAGCAGACGACCATACATTCATTCATTTCACAGATCTCACCAAACTGGATGTAGGGATTTATTTTGTGGGAGTGCACATGTGATCAATTAAATAAATAAATTGTCATTCTTTCCCACACTGGTATTCGGCTTCGCTGTACTAATTGAAATTGAGTTATTTTACCAAAAAAAGTGTTGTTCTGACAAAAATAATGAAGTATGTTGTACCTATTTTCAATGTCGAGCGGTACTGTACCCTTTCACAGGTTATGTAGCAAGTTAATAGAGGAGCAGGAGAGTAAGATCTGTGCCCTTCAGGTGCAGTTGAAAAACGCACAGGAGGAGCTAGATAGGATGAGGAGGGAGAAGGGGGTTGGGGAATGGGAGCTGGCTGTTGGCAAGAGATCTGCTAGGAGAAGAAGATTTTCAGATAGTTTTACTATTGGTGTTTACAATAGATATCACCAACTGTCAGAGTCTAGTGGAGAGGAATCTCTAGTAGCTGTAGATGTAGGAAGTATGCAGCAGACCTCAGTAGTTACGGTGGCTAGAACAGTTGCAAAGTCGAAGAGGAAGAAGAAGGTTCTGCTGTTAGGTAGTTCTCATGGCAGAGGTGTAGGCCAGCAGTTGCAGGAAGTGCTGGGGAGTGAGTACCAGGTCACCAACATTGTGAAGCCTAATGCAGGATTGGCTCAGGTGACTTAACATAGGGGGGTTATGTAGGGATTTTATTAAAGAGGATCAGGTAGTGATAGTGGGTGGGGCTGGTAATAGTATTCATAGGGATGGGGAGTGTGACATAGATGGTGACCTGGAAAAGATAGCCACTCAGACTGGCAACACGAATGTGCATTTCGTGGAACTGTTTCAGCGTCACGATCGGCCTCATCTTAATACAGCCGTCAGGCGTAATAACATGAGACTTGGGGGTGCGCTGATGACAGAAAGCATGGGTCACATTTCAGTGATGTCAGTGGAGTCTATCAGCAGGACGGGTTTCACTAGACATGGCCTGCACCTCGACAGGCAATGGAAGGGGGGGGGGGGGGGGTTGACAAAGCTTATAGGTGACAGCATAGGTGGGGTTGGTGGGATCACTCATGGGAAATTTTCTGCAGTAGTGGGTGTTAGAGCTGCACCTTTTTTAGATTGAAGTCAGCTTACAGGTATTCCTGATTAAGGGAAGTCTCTCTAACAAAGGAACCACTTTTGACAAAGCTTAGGTATCCGACTAATGAGGGAATTAGTATATTTCATCAAAATTATCAAGGTATTAGAGATAAAGTTAGTGAATTGCTTATAGATGTTGACATTGAATTGCTTATAGATGTTGACATTGAAATTATTGGTATACCTGAACACTTCTTAAATAAGGAGATAATTCAGAGGCTTCCTTTACCAGGATACAGGTTGGATGGCAGCTTTTCGAGGAGCTCTTTGCGGTGTGGGGGAGTAGCCATGTATGTGAAAAACGGCATCCCATTTGAGTCAATTGATGTTTCAAAGTACTGCACTGAAAAGGTGTTTGAATGTTGTGCAGGTGTGGTTAAATTTAATGGAGCTAAACTTCTAACTGTTGTTATTTATAGATCCCCAGACTCAGATTTCACAACATTTTTGCTAAAGCTAGAGGAGGTTCTTGGTTCACTTTATAGGAAATACAAAAAGTTAGTTATATGTGGTGACTTCAATATTAATTGTATAAGTGATTGTGCAAGGATGCTGGTAGACCTCCTTAATTCATATAATCTTATGCAAACCGTATTCTTTCCAACTAGAGTGCAAGGGAACAGTAGAACAACCATAGACAACATTTTTGTTCATTCCTCATTACTAGAAGGGCATTCTGTTAGCAAAAAGGTGAATTGCCTTTCAGATCATGATGCATAGATTTTAACTCTAAAAGATTTTTGTGCTGCAACACGTGTTAAATATAGTCATCAGCTGTTTAGGAAAGCTGATCCAGTTGCTGTAGAGACCTTTGTAAACCTTATCAAGGAACAAGAGTGGCAAGATGTTTATAGCGCTGATACAGTAGACGACACATATAATGCTTTTCTCAAGACTTTTCTCGTGCTCTTTGAAAGTTGCTTCCCGTTAGAACGTTCAAAACAGGGTACTAGCACAAACAGGCAGCCTGGGTGGCTGACTAGAGGGATAAGAACATCTTTTAGAACAAAGTGGCAATTATGTCAAAACATTAGAAACAGTCAGAATCTAAATGCAGCAGCCCATTACAAACAGTATTGTAAGGTGCTTAAAAAAGTTATTAGGAAGGCAAAAAGTACGTGGTATGCAGATAGAATAGCTAAGTCTCAGGATAAAATTAAAACCATATGGTCAGTCGTAAAGGAAGTGGCTGGTCTGCAGAGACAGGTCGAGGATATAGAATCAGTGCGTAGTGGGAATGTCCGTGTTACTGATAAGTCGCATATATGTACAGTATTTAATAATCACTTTCTGAATATAGCAGGTGAACTAAGTAGAAACGTAGTACCAACAGGGAATCATACAGCGCTCTTAGAAAAAAAGTGTTCCGAGACTGTTACCTGAAATGCTCCTCTATGATACTGACAAGAGGGAGATTGAGTTAATAATTAAATCACTAAAGACCAAGAACTCTCATGGATATGACGGGGTATCTAGCAGAATACTGAAGTATTGTTCTATGTATGTTTGCCCTGTACTTAGCCATATCTGTAACTTTTCTTTTAGGAGTGGTCGGTTTCCTGACCGATTACAGTACTCGGTAGTGAAGTCACTTGATAAAAAGGAGACAGGGATAATATTGACAATTATAGACCTGTGTTTGCTAAAGTTATCGAGAAGGTTGTATCTACAAGGTTACTGGAGCAGTTAAATTCACATAATTTGCTGTCAAATGTTCAGTTTGGTTTTAGAAATGGTTTAACAACTGAAAATGCTATATTCTCCTTTCTCTGTGAGGTTTTGGACGGATTAAATAAAAGGTTGCGAACGCTAGGTGTTTTCTTTGATTTAACGAAGGCTTTTGACTGTCTTGACCACAAAATATTACTGCAGAAGTTGGACCATTATGGAGTAAGGGGAGTAGCTTACAATTGGTTCGCCTCTTACTTTAAGAACAGAAAGCAGAAAGTAATTCTCCGCAATATTGAGAGTGGTAGTGATGTTCAGTCCCAATGGGGCACTGTTAAGTGGGGCGTTCCCCAAGGGTCGGTGCTGGGGCCACTGCTGTTTCTTATTTATATAAATGATATGCCTTCTAGTATTACAGGTGATTCAAAAATATTTCTGTTTGCTGATGACACCAGCTTGGTAGTGAAGGATCTTGTGTGTAATACTAAAACAGTATCAAATAATGTAGTTCATGAAATAAGTTCGTGGCTTGTGGAAAATAATTTGATGCTAAATCACAGTAAGACTCAGTTTTTACAGTTTCTAACTCACAATTCAACAAGAACCGATATTTTGATCAGGCAGAATGGGCATATTATAAGCGAGACGGAACAGTTCAAGTTCCCAGGCGTTCGGATGGATAGTAAGCTGTTGTGGAAAGCCCATGTCCAGGATCTTGTTCAGAAACTAAATGCTGCTTTATTTACCATTAGAACAGTATCTGAAATAAGTGACACTTCAACACGAAAAGTAGTGTACTTCGCATATTTTCATACGCTTATGTCGTATGGTATTATTTTTTGGGGTAATTCTTCTGATTCAAAAAGGGTATTTTTGGCTCAAAAACGGGCTGTTCGAGCTATATGTGGTGCAAGTTCGAGAACCTCTTGTCGACCCCTATTCAATAGTCTGGGAATTCTGACATTGCCCTCACAGTATATATTTTCTTTAATGTCGTTTGTTTTTAACAATATTAGCCTATTCCCAAGAGTTAGCAGCTTTCACTCAGTTAATACTAGGCAGAAATCCAATCTGCATGTGGAATGCACTTCCTTGACTCTTGTGCAGAAAGGAGTGCAGTATTCTGCTGCATCCATTTTCAATAAGCTACCACAAGAACTCAAAAATCTTAGCAGTAGCCCAAACTCTTTTAAGTCTAAACTGAAGAGTTTCCTCATGGCTCACTCCTTCTATTCTGTCGAGGAGCTCCTGGAAGAGTTAAAAAATTAAGCAAATTCCAGTGTTACATTGTTGATTTTCTTTATTTAAACTTACGACTTGTCACCTGAATATGTTTTTTTTATATTTCATTTTATCTGTTTCTAATATCGTGTTATAATTTCATGTATTGACTCGTTCCATGACCATTTCTAGCAAAGCTGCATGGGCATCCACGGTAACTGTTCATTCGGGAACAGATACTACCGTCATATATATATAGTTAAAAAAATATGGGTTCCCGGCCTTTGACCTTCTTGTGCGAACGCACACGCTATGCCCGAACTCGTACGGGACTTGGTAGATTAATCTGCCACAAGTAATGAGTATGATGGGCAAACATCTATTAGGCGCACTACGAATGTAGTGTTGTGGACATGTTGGGAATGTGGATCTCACGGGGAGCGTGCAAGGGATAAGTCCCTGCAGACGCACTATCCTCTGTGCCCGCGGTGGCTCAGATGGATAGAGCGTCTGTCATGTAAGCAGGAGATCCCGGGTTCGAGTCCCGGTAGAAGCACACATTTTCAACATGTCCCCAATGAAGTGTATCAACGCCTGCTTGCAGCTAGGGTGTCTATTTAATTATCATTTCATGGAGACTCCTCCTTAATTTGGTCCCACGGAACAATAAATAAATAAATAAAATAAATAAATATACGTGGTTGGGGCAGCTGAAAATGTGTGCCCCGACCGGGACTCGAACCCGGATCTCCTGCTTACCGCGAGACCCACTTTCCCACATTCTCGCGGGAAGCGTGCAAGGGAAAAGTCCCTGCAGTCGTGCTATTCATCTGTGTCCTCGGTGGCTCAGCTGGATAGAGCGTCTGCCATATAAGCAAGTGAGCCCGTGTTCGAGTCCCGGTCGGGGCACACATTTTCAGCTGTCCCCATGGAGGTACATCAACAACACCTGTCGGCAGCTGAGTGTTTCAATTAATTATCATTGGGGGAAGAGAGACTGAAAAATCATCGTGTACGTGACAGAGATGAAGTTGATTTTGATGGAGGCGCTGCAAACCGTCTGGACCTGAAACAAGATACATGCAAGCGGCAAGTCGACGGACGATCTCGCCTCGCGCCCACCGTCTGCTGCCACTAAACACCCTGTAAAAGACAGTAACATGCGGCGCGAAGCGATTCTTGCGGCGCCGGATGCTGAGGAGGGCGGGGCAGGTGGAGCAGAGTGCGATGGCGGCGGCCGTGAAGCAATTCCGCCTCCGATGGTCCATCTCGTGGGTGCGAAAGATATGAGGCGAGAAACAGTTGCAATGCTTGATCCCTAGCGTCTGCGGAGCGACATTTGGCCATCTGCTGCTTGAATGATCTGACAAAACGTTCCGCTTCGCCGTCTAATTGTAGATGGCACGTTGCACTAGTTAGATGCTGTATGTCATTACGTTCACAGAATGTTTCAAATTCATGTGACGTGAACTGAGGTCCACTGTCTGACACTATTACTTCAGGCAAACCTTCAAGGTAAAAAATCGATGACAATACCTGAATTGTGCTACGGGACGTTGTCGAGTTCATGGGCACAGCAAAAGGAGACGTGGTATAAGAGACAGCCACAATTAACCACTGAGTGTTCCAAAAGGGTCCCACAAAGTCTATGTGCACACGTTGCCATGGCGATTGGAACTTAGGGCAAGTAGGAAACTTTTGTATCGGAGCGGACTGATTTTCCGCACTTGCATGACACTGAGGCCATCTGTCAGCATTACCATGTTGAGCTGTCTGACGATGCATAATCTCGTATTGGTATTGAGACAACAACAAAGCCCACCTTCGCAATTTTTGGGAAGTTCGTACAAGAACCAGTTTTGTCGGATGAAACAAGGACTGCAAAGGCTTGTGATCCGTTACTAACTAGAATTATCTGCCATAAAAATAATGGTGGCATTAGGTGACACAAAACGCAATAGCCAACGCCTCTTTTTCAATTTGTGAATAGTTACATTGAGCTATGGACAACACTTTCGATGCGAAGGCAATAGGCCTGTCTTTATCACCAATTCCGTGCGAAAGCACTGTACCGATTCCATAAGAGGAAGTGTCAACTTGCAATGCAACTGGTTTTTCAGCATCATAGTGAACAACGCACCTATCAGTGAGGAATGCATCTTTAAATTTTTGAAAAGCTTCTTGGCACTCATCTGTTCAGACAAAGGGGACATTCTTACGACGCAACCGATGCAATGGAGACGCTATTTGTGCATTTTCCCTAAAACTAATTCTGTGATATTACGAAGAACTGGCAAGATTCGTTAGGCTAAGAAATGCGACTGAAAAGGATGTACACCTTGACTGTTTATGACATGACCAAGATACTGCAACTCAGGTTTAAAAAAATTGCACTTGTCCAGTCTACACTTTAGTCCTGCATCAGATAACACACGAAAGAGAGCATGTAAATCTGCAGTATGTTCTTCAGGTGTACGACCTGCTCCTACAATATTGTCCAAATAGTTTGAACAGTAAGTTTGTGCAGTCAGATGTTCCAAATACCATTGGAAAATGGCGGGTGCGGAAACACTGCCAAAAGCCAAACGCAGATATTTAAACAAGCCCAAATGAGTATTTACTACACACAATTTTTTAGATTCTTCATCGAGTTGTATCTGAAGATACGCGTCGCGCAAATCAACTATCGAATAGTAGCGTCCAGCGCCTAGTTTGTCCATGAGATCCTCTGAGCGTGGTCACGGGTAAGTATCAATGACAGTTTGTGAGGTGACTGTAGGCTTTAAGTCAACACAGAGGCAAAGGCGACCTGAAGGTTTGGGAAGAAAAACCAATGGACTTGCCCATTGACTATCTGATATGGGCGCAGTAACTCTGCTATCTTGCATTAAGTTGACCAGCGACTTTGTCCCGTAACGCAATGGGAAGGTTTCTGGCTCTAAAAAGTTTCTGCTGAGCATTGTCTTTCAGCGTAATATGTGCAACAAAATTGTTAGCTTTGCCTAAACCTTCAGGAAAGAGTTCCAGGAATTCTTTTAGCAAGCTAGGTACACCGTCTTTTGCATTCAACGCAGACACTGACAACAGATTGTCCTGAATGTTAAAGCCAAACAAATCAAGAGAATCAAATCTAAATATGTTCTCACACTCATGTGATTGTAGCACTGTAAAAGTCACTGTTAGTGTATGTGAGCGATACATGGCAGGCAATGTACATTTTATGAGAACGGGAATAAGCTGCCAGTTGCGTGCTAGTTTTAGACAGGCGTGGAGATCATACGTGCGACGATTTAGCAATGTGACAGAGGCACCTGTGTCCAACTGAAATTCCAAAAGTTTGCAGAAATAAATAAATGAACAAGAAGTTTCTCTGACTGACGTATTACTGTAGAAACAGCACGCTTGCTAGTTGCAAACTTTGAATATACGGCATTAATAACACGGGCCTTGAGGCGAGGGTGTTGTGAGTGGGCAGAATTCTTATGCTCGTTCCGTTGCAAACATACGGATCGCACATGTACTTTCCGTCTGCTAGCGTAAAGCGTAACACTGATTTCGTCGGGAGGGGCAGTCTCGGCGTTTGTGCCGTGTATAACAGCGAGGGCAAGACTTAATTCTATTCGCCCGTGTAACCGCCTGTTTAGCGGACTGCTTATGCGGCGTGGAACGTTGTGTACTATGCGCGGCTGGTACATGCCACCGGTGCGAAATTGAGCGATCACAACTAAAGGACTCAACCCGACAAATAGTTGGCTGCTAAAATGTACGAGCCGACAAGGGACCGGAATCGTATTGTTCTAATATTTGCACTACCTTCTGAAATGATGGATTGGACTGTTTCAAAATTTGTTCAAATGGGTCTAAGCACTATCGGACTTAACATCTGAGGTCATCAGTCCTCTAGACTTAGAACTACTTAAACCTAACTTAAGGACATCACACACATCCATGCCCGAGGCAGGATTCGAACCTGCGACCGTAGCAGCAGCGCGGTTCCCGATTGAAGCGCCTAGAACAGCTCGGCCACAGCGGCCGGCTGAAAATTTGTTCTCTGATTTTGACATCAGGTACATTGTACACGATCGCATCACGCAACATAATATCGGATTATAAAGAACTGCAAGTACATTTCAATTTGCATTTCCTTGTCATACCCAGCAAATCTGTTACCCAGTCGCAATATGTTTGTTCTGGCCGTTTTTTGCCATTAAAGAATTGATATCTAGCTGCTATCCCATTCACTTGTTGGTCATAACAGATAGTTAACGAGGTGATTACTTGTTCGAACGACAGTTTACTTGAAGTGGCGTTAGGATGTAACTTCTGGATTGAACACTGCACTTTATTCCGTTGATAATAGATAAGGAAGTTTTACCGTACCTGGTACATTGTGGGCGATGACGTGCGCCTCAAACTGTAAGAGCCACTCGAGCCATTCCACTTCCTGTTCACAGAACTGTCAAAAAGGAGGTATAGCAGCTGTAGCAGGCGGTGCTTGTTCTGTCGGGCGCGCAGCGTTGCCGAGTAGCTGCTGCACCGTGTTGAGCAGGCTAGAAATCGGGTTCGTCTGAAACTAAAAACAACTGCATTAGCTGTGTGGCATCTAACGCAAGGGCTCCCCCTCAGATCGAGTTCGGAGAGAGTTTCGTGTCGTGTGGACACAAAATTTCTCTTCGTGGACTCGGCAGCGGTTGGACACAATGCTCTTTTCTGATGAGACCCTATCAGTTTCACGTTGATAATACTGATATCCATGTGTGGACATAGCGAAGATAGCTTTTACACCTAACTGTATCTTAGATCTTCTCCTTTATCAAGGCAGTTCAGTCATGTTTTAGGGTGGGAGAATGTATTGCAGCAGCACATCCTCAGTGACAATACATGGGAGGGTAGACTGTTGTGATATATCGGGACGACATCCTTGCACACATTGTCGCTCCATTTGGTGGACACACTGGAGCGGGATTTACGCTGATGGACGACACAGCACGGTCCCATCGGCAAAATCTTGTGAACACCTTCGTAGGGAACCATAGAATCAGTCAGCTGGAATGGCCTCCATATGCTCCAGATTTCAGCTCTTCATGTGCTAAGCTAAAACAAGTAGTTTGAAATTGCCCTGTCCCAACGCAAATGTTACAGAGCATCATAGAGGCTACCAAAGGCCTTGCCGCAGTGGTAACACCGGTTCCCGTCAGATCACCGAAGTTAAGCGCTGTCGGGCTGGGCTAGCACTTGGATGGGTGACCATCCGGTCTGCCGGGCGCTTATGGCAAGTGGGGTGCACTCAGCCCTTGTGAGGCTAACTGAGGAGCTGCTTGACTGAGAAGTAGCGGCTCAGGTCTCGTTAACTGACCTACGGCCGGGAGAGCGGTGTGCTGACCACGTGTCCCTCCATATCAGCATCCAGTGACGCCTGTGGGTGAGGATGACACGGCGGCCGGTCGGTTCCTTTGGGCCTTGATGGCCTGTTCGGGAGAAGTTAGTTTATCATAGCGGCTGCTGTGGAGGAATCCAACAATATCCCATTGGCTTACCTGGGCAATTTAGTAAGCAGTATGTCTAACCGCATTCAAAAGTGTCTCCAGCTACGAGGAGGGCCAATTGGTTCACAAACAATGTGTTACGCAGGATGACAACGAGAAGAAACGGTTGTGTTTGCGATAGAATCTTATTAAGGTTTTCTGTGTTGTTCGTTTCTGTTTATCTACTGGAAACGTGTTTCTCATTTATTTTTGCTGTCTTATGACTGTACCTAATAGACCAAAATCAGTTTTGCTTTCTATTATGACCAGTATTTACAATAAAATGCTCACTGTAACATTTGCGTTGGGACAGGGCAATTGCAAACCACTTGTTTTAGCTTAGCACATAAAGAGCTGAAATCTGGAGCATTTATTTTGACAGCTGCATTATAGCAGACATATGAAGGGTCTTGTTTCAGCCCACGTACAGAGTATTCCACAAACAACTGAAGCGCTGTGTCTGGCACTCTACCGAAACCAGTACTGGATCCGTTGGTTGCACGTTTTCCGAGTGTTCCTCGGATTGTGAGATATGTTTTGGTCAGACTAGTCCAATTTGTAGTGGCCTAGAAGAAATTAAATCGAGAATAGGACAGGCCAGAAGTATCTTTAATAAGATGAAAAATGCATTCTGTTCGAGAGACATTTGTTTAAACACAAAAATGAGGTTGCTAAGATGCTATGTATTCTCAAAATTATTATACGGAATGGAAGCGTGGACATTGAAAAAGAAGGACATGAACAGTTTAGAAGCTTTTGAACTGTGGGCATATAGAAGAATACTTAGAATTAGTTGGGTGTCGAGGATTACTAATCAAGATGTCCTAAGAAGAATGGGAAAGGAAAAAGAATTAATTAAAACTATTAAAGTAAGGAAGCTACAATATTTAGGCCATGTTATTAGGGGAGTAAATTACAAAATATTTCGAATAATACTAGAAGGGAAAATTTGTGGGAAGAGAACGTGGGGTAGAAGACGGACATCCTGGATTGACAATTTAAAAAATTGGTACAACTGTTCAACGTCAGAACTCCTTAGATCGGCCAAATCAAGATCAGAAATTGCCATGATAACAGCCAACCTTCTTAGAGGAGACGGCACATGAAGAAGAAGAAATAACTCTGATAAGGTTGGAGTGCCATTTAGCACTTCCGACACCCTGTGTCAGCAACGTCTGTTAATAGACCTGTGCACAAACTGTCACTGAAAACTCATAGAGAAACGGTAGCGCATCGACTGATCACGTTAGATAGCGTTGCTCGGTGCCAGTAATGTAACTGGTTAAACAGCTGTTTGTGTGCATCACGGAGAGGGTCATCCTGAAACACATGCCCCTCTCTCGCCCCCCCCCCCCCCTCCTCTCGGGGAAATATGGCCGCATTTATCGACGTACGGGAACTCACAGTACATTTGACGTTAGAGTTCTGAAAATCAGCATTAGCTATGTCAATTGCAAAACGATTTAGGTAAGATATCTGTACAGTGCAAAAAGTGTCAATCGACTCTAAATAACGAAAAGTGTGAAGTCATTCACTTGAGTACTAAAAGAAATCCGCTAAATTTCGGTTACACGATAAATAACCCAAATCTAAAGGCTGTAAATTCAACTGAATACTTTGCGATTACAAATACGAATCACTTAAACTGGAACGATCAGGTAGATAATATTGTGGGGAAAGCTAGCCAAACAATGCGAATTACTGGCAGAACACTTAGAAAATGCAATAGGTCTACTAAAGACCCTACGCTTGACTCTCCTCTTCCTGAGTATGACAGCGTGGTATCGGATACTTAACAAAGAGGATTCAACCATGGCATGTGAAATCCACAGAGAAGGACGGCTCGTTTCGTATCATTGCGAAATAGGCGAGAGAGTGCCGCAGTTATGATACGCGAATCGGGACGGCAAAAACAAAGGTGATTTTCGTTACGGCAGGATCTTCGCATGAAATTTCTGGCGTGTCACAAGAGCCTCCAAGCACTGTTAGGCGCAGATATCAGTACTGCGTAACTATTCTTCTTCCGCGGCCACTTCTGTGACTGGTCCTGTTTCTGGAAACTGTTTCCAGATTCTAGAAACATCTATTTGATTCACTGCAACATTCGCCAACATTCGATACGGTGTCCACCTGTCTCATTTCCTACTCCATTAGAGTGACTATACGGAGCCTCTGATCGTACGCTACTGTTTCTGTACTATCCTGAAGGAACACAGTTCTGGTGCTGACACGTAGCACAAGTGTTACAATGATTATATGTGACACAGTTTCCATGGACTACACATACTCCACCCTCACGATGGAAACAAACTGTTTTCGCTAGTATTACATTTCAAACAAACCCTGTATCGATATCATAACGTGTTTCTGGAATACAACGTTCAGTATTAAAATTTCGCCAATATGCAGCACTTATTTTGATCACTGTATTTGCCTGGTGAAAGGCACAGATGCCCATAGACTGATCATGTGCATTGGCGTGTCATCATGTGGAGTAATCCCCAGGTGACGACGTGTATCTCGACCAAGGAAACGCGCTCCATCGCATCCCACATTATGTTAGAATGAATTACAGGACACCGAATGGACGTGAAAAAGCTTGTGTCTGTGACCCCTGCTCACTCCCGCATCCTTTATCGCAAACAGGTCACATGAGCTCACTCCTGCTGAACACGTGCGAGATGTGCATCTTGCTGCACCTATCTGGGACCAGTGCCACTATTTCCGATGGAACCGCTCGAATGAGCAATGACGCTCTCGAATTTAACCACGATACTCGAGGCGAGCGTGCCTCTCCGCCCCCAATCGAAAGTAGAAAAAAGCACGCATTGCCTTGAAATCACAATAATACGCGGGTGTACAACAGGGGACAGACTGACAATTTGCAAAGAGCAGTAATTCAGATTTGTAGCAGAGTAACATCACAATGCTGTTGTGTCACTCACGTGAAGAAATGACAACGTACGATAAAACCACTCCACACCGTACAACTATAATATGCTCTCAAGTATGTGGTAATACAGACGCGAACTACTGACCGTGGAAGACACAGGTAAGACGCCTGCTGCTTCAACTGATGTAATGAATGCCGCAGGCAGAAAAGAATGCGCTAATGGACGCTACAGATCGTCCACTCTCATTCGACTGAGTGTCTCATGCCATTTGGCAATGTGAACGATAAATTCAAGTTTTATGGGATTGATGGCTTAACCAACCGATGGATAATGTCATATCTAACCAAAAGAATGCAGATATCTTTACTTATTTGTTTAACCAATATAGTCCAGGGACGTAATTCTGACTGGGGAGAAATCACGCAGGGGATTCCTATGGATAAATCTTAGGCCCAATATTGTTCCTAAAACTATGTTCCGTCCAATATACAACAAACAGAATTAGCTTTTTTTTTTCAGATGACACTAGGATGAGCCCAAGCATATTACAGAAGAGAAATAATCACTAGTTTGTATGGATGGTCTCACACTCAATTTTAAAAAGATGCAACCTATTCACTTCTGCACATCTAGGGGAACCTAGACCAATAATACATACGGTGGAGTCTTCAAAGCCGGCCAGTGTGGCCGAGCGGTTCTAGGCGTTTCAGTCGGGAACCGCGCGACCACTACGGTCGCAGGTTCGAACCCTGCCTCGGGCATGGATGTGTGTGATGTCCTTAGGTTAATTAGTTTTAAGTAGTTCTAAGTTCTAGGGGACTGATGACCTTAGATGTTAAGTCCCATAGTGCTCAGAGCCATTTGAATTTTTTTGAGACTTCAAAATACTAGTGAGAATTTAAACTGGAAAAGGCACATTTTAGAACTCCTAAAACACCTTGTTCAGCCACATTCTCACGTAGAACCATTGCTAACCTTGGGGAGAGACAGATCAGGAAGTTAACATCATTTGCATATTTCCATTCAATAATGTCACATGGAATCATGTTCTGGAGCAAATCATTTTTAAGAAACTAAGTCTTCTTTGCTCAAAAACTCGCTGTAAGGATAATATGTCGTGCTCACCCAAGACTTTCTAGTATACATCTGATCAAGGAGTTGGGCATTCTGACTGCTGCTTACGTTGTGTTTATTTCCTCATGAAGTTGGTTGTAAATAACCTACAGTTCTAAAGGAACCATGATGTACATAGTTACAATACCAGAAGAAAAATGGCATTCATTGCCTCGCATTAAAGTTGTGTTTAGCACAAAAAAGGGTGCATAATGCTGCAACTACAATTTTGATCACTTACCCACTGATATAAAAAGTATGACAAACAGCAAAGTAAAATTTGAAAACAAACTGAAAAAGTTTCTCCTTGGAACTTCTGTTCCGAATAATTTCTATTACTGTAAAGTGTAAAAGGTTATGGATAGGATTTACAAACTCCCACGCAAACTCGTAGCAGCCCCTGACTCAGACTAGTATCTTTCCTAAATATTAGTCAACACCTCACGCCGTGTCCAGGTGAGTAATGTCGAACAGAACAAGACAGCTACTCGTATTCTGCTCCCCACTACGTAATCGAACAACGCAGCATATACACAACAGGACAATTGACACAGGAATGAAAAAATAAATTATACGAGTAATTTCAATTAATGTTTAAGAATGGTAGTTGCATTAAATCATTTCAACACGGAAGTACGTATTTTTTTGGACAATGTTTTGTCGGTGCGGATTTCAGCCGTTCTTTTGCGCAAACAACTTCATCATCTCCGAGGAGCAAACTCAGAATTTACTTGGACGTCTGTTCTTCGATATTTGACAGCAACTGTCAACAACGGAGGCATTTATCTTTGCAAATGAAACAGTTAATTACAGACTGTTACAAACGCGAAGGGATAGTTTAGAGGAACACTGGCTCACGAGAGCACTCATTTCTTTTCTGTAAGTGCTCTGCCGCTGGCGACGGCGTACGCTCGGCTTGGACGTAATGGCAGCAGCCGTCTAGAGTACTCGTATGTGGGTGTGTCGAAGGGTGCGCAAACACAGCCGTGAGAGATTTTTTTCCCTGAAGGCTGCGAACGAAGACTAAGTGCCGACGAAATGATGGAACAGGCCCATGGGAACTGTCAGCCCTAGCTTCACGGACCCGTACAATCCTACACCAGAGAACAGACATAAAATTGATTAGATAAACATTTTACCCACCGCATTTGCTGTACATGAATTCGAGCATCATTGAAAAGGGCATCAAATGTTTCCATGAAGTATTTTATTTCTTACTTTTAGAAAAAGCGTTTCACAAAACATTTGATCGACTTTTCTCCAAATCTTTTTTAATTTTCAGGTTTTGTTTGGAAAACATGAGCTTACTGACAGATCATTTGCTTTTCTGGAATCTTCTGTGCTCGAAATGTACTGAATTTTGTACTAGATTCGGAGGAAATCATTTTGACAGTAAAATATTAAAATCAACATAACCTTTTAATAGAAAAGTAGCAGGCCATGAAAAGAAACTTTTTGATATCTCATGTGTCTTTCTAGTGTCTAACGTTCTCTAAACGTCCTAAATTTAATACTTGGATCGACGGGAGCCATTTTAAAAACAAAATATCACACCAATGCAAATTTGTTTACGCAAAATAGCTACTCCTTGAAGAGATAAAATTTTTGACACTCATTTGTCTTCCTATCGTCTTCTCTTCTGGAAATGTCAAATTTAGTACGTGATTAGAAAGAAGTCTTTCTGACAGTTAAATATCACACCAAAGTAACATTTTGTGAACTAAATAGCTAGGCCTTAAAGAAATCAACTTTTTGAAACTTTATTTACGTAGCTAGCTCAGCCATTCGTGGAAAAATCCACTTTCACCTCAAGTAAATAACAAAAATTTTTATGATTGCTCTGATTTTTTTGAAGCTACTAACTTTTTTCCGTAACTAAACTTCATCCTGGTCAATTTTATTACCCATTTCTTCATTTCCATTCTTCGTGGGGCTATGAAAATTCGGACAAAAATGCATTCAATCCACTGTAATTGCTGAAGAGTGTTGTTTTCGATGTGCTCAAACATTTGAGCGAACAGGAAAAAAACATGAATGGTACAAGGTGACTACGGAACAACTCGTGATCAACGTGGATTAGCATTGTTCCAAGGCTTTGAGTTCTTTGTGGAAACCATGACTTACAACACTTTTTTCCTCAAAGAAAAGTTGGTTTTATTCGGGATTCCAGTACACCATATAATTCCCCGTTCCCTTGAATACAAAACCCTATTTTTCAACACAACCTCCGTACAATGGGACGGCCTCGCGCCACATCGCTGGGAGGGCCTGTATTCCCGCATGGCACCATTCTACTGGTCGACGTCAGAGCCAACATCTCGTTGCCTCAATAAACTCCCCACCATCCACGTACTGTACCCCGCGAAGTGCCCCACTGGGCTAAACGGAGGGAAGCCGTAAAGTGCGGAATGCAGGCTGTAGCGTGGATGAGAAACAGCAGTGCAGTTAAGTTTTGTGAGTTCCTCCCCGCTGCGCAGACCGACAGAGACGTCCAGTTGAGCGGCGAGGTGCTCGACTGCGATCCATCGATCACCTCGAATGAGAGCGTCCGCACCTTCCAACATTGCAGGAGTCACAGCTGTGGGCGGCCGGCTGCACTTGGAAGATCGGACAGGTCTGCACGGTCTTGTTGCGACGATGACAGACGCCTCGCCCATCGACCCACCTTGCTTTTGTTCCACTGGCAGGTTCCTGTAGACACTGTGCAAGCACCTACGATTGTCAGTAATGCTCTTGTTTTCCGCGGAAAGAATCTCAGTGACAGCTGTTTGCTTGCTAAGCACCTCCGTTGCAGATTCCATTTTGAAGTATAGCGCCGCCGCCTATCGGAAGTTCATGAAGATATAGGTACTGAAGCGGCAATATTTCCCCCGTGTCACACAACGAGTGTCGCAATTTTTTCAGCAGCAGTTGGCCGAGAAAAAAAGTGTTGCATCATTTATTGACCGATCTTCTTATACGAGATGAATCGCCTAACATCTGCACTGTGAATACTGTAGTAAAAAGCGCTGTTGATGTGCGGTTCTCACAGAATGGATTGGCAGTTAGGGGGCTCGTACTGTTAGCCAAGCAACGTTGTTTAAACTGAACAATGTCTATTGACATTCTACTAAAAGTAAAATAAATTAGGTGTTTGTTGCAGGATTTTAATAAGAGTTGTTTAGGAAATATTCCATTTTGAAAAGTTTCACCGCCGGCGTTTGTTTGTGCCATTCAAGTTGCGTAGTTGCTAGGTACGATGTTTTTTTGTTTCCTTACAGTGTGCTGGTGTGTTTCTTGAGCGCATTGCGACTTGCTAGTCAGTTAGTGTGTGACAGTCCAAGCAGTAGTTCGTGAGTGGACGATGGGATTTACTAATGCAGAGAAAGCCGACGTGCTCATGGTGTATGGAGAGTCTAAGAAAAATGCAGTTCGTTCTTCTATGATGTTTGCAGCAAGATATCGCAATAGACAGCAACCAGCTCGGCAATTGTTTGTCAACCTGTTCAGCCAGTTACGTGAAAGTAGTAGTGAAACACCTAGACAACGTAACAGAAGGAAACAAGTGACGACAGAAAAGGGGAAAATTAATGTTCTTGCCGCTGTTGCAGTTGATCTGCACGTTAGCTTCCGCACAATCGCATGAGCAAGTGACATGGGTCAGGCAAGCAGCCGATGCACTGTCCGCCGAGATAGATTCCATCCTTATCACATCTCTCTGCATCAAGAGCTGCGTGGAAACGATTATGAGAATCGTGTTAACTTCTCTACCACGGCATTACGACAAGATATTCTAGATGTATCATTCGTCTTATTTACTGACGAAGCCACATTTATGAGTTATGGCCACGTATCATCCCCGTTGGTACTGTCAGGTGGAAAGTCAGTGTACATGGAGTGTAAACGTATAGTATGGGTTAGTTAACCATCAGCTCACTGGCCCGTTCCTTAGACGGAACGCTGAAGACGCACAAGTCTCGCAGCCTCGTAACAGATCATCTTCCACGGATGCTAGAAGACGTTCCTCTGCAGACTAGGAGGAACCTCTGGTATTAATATGATGGTTGTCCGGACCATAATGCACAAAATATAACAGAAAGTCTTCACAAATTGTTTGCAAAGTTGGATTGGTCAGAGAGGACCTTTACCTTGGCCGGCCAATTCCACGGATTTGACGCCTGTAAACTTTTTTCTGTGAGGAAAGCTGAAAGACACTTTCGGCAAGGATATACCAGCTACAACCGATGATATGCGAAGACGTATCACTGCATCCTGCTCGGACATCGCTGAAATTCCAGCAAATGTGCAGTAGTCGTTCCATACCAGACTGCAAGCTTGTGTTGCCGTTGCCGGTAATAATTTTCAACGCGATTGTGATGATCAGTTTTCTGGTTACTGATCAGAATTCACATAGCTGTTGTGTGCACTTTTTATGTTCTTTGGTGTGTACTACTACAGGTATTGTACAAGTGTCGCGTGTGGGAACTACTGAAAATACGATATGTGCTAAACGTCTCGCACTAGAGTCGTGCATCAAACACCATTGACACTATAATGTACCCTATTTCTAGTTTATTAATGTTTAAGGCATTGTTCAATTTAAAAAGTGTGTATTTGTACAGAAAATACACCTTCTAAATATTATTACAATCTCTTTGTTGCCTAAAAATACGAGCCCCTGACTACCGATCCATCCTTCGAAAACCGCACACCCATTGAAATTTCCATTTCAGCAATATTTGCGGTGCAAGTTTTAGGTGATTCACTCTATATATAGGAATGAGCCAAAAGACAATAGACAATAGACGCTGGCCAAGGCGAGGCTGAATGCCACCTGCTGGCGCTGCGGGCTCGTGACGCGGTAAGCAGCAGAGACGGATAGGGGATCACTGTACCGACGGTAAGGACCAAAAAGGGTCAACGCCTCACCCCAGAAGGTGGAGGTCAGAGGCTTGCCAGCTCTGTAAATCGGGACAGGTGAGGGACTTAATGAGAGTGTACAAAGCTGGTGAAGGGGCAAGTGTTTCAGGGCACACTCTTACGCGCACATTTTCGGGTATGGGATTCCGTAGCCGATGTCTCCAAAGCGTTCAATTGTTGAGTCAACGACGTCATTAATTCCGATTGCAGAGGGCAACCGTGTCGCCTTGTCGGATGAATCACGGTTCTTTTTACACCAGGTCGATGGCCGTGTCTGGACACGCCGTTATCCAGCCGAATAACGTATGAATAATTATTGAGTTTCCTTGACCAGATATTATGGGGTATCAAGTGAATCGGAACTTGCAGACTCTTGAAGTGGACGTAAGCCAATCCAAGAAAGTCTGTCAACAAAGTTTCAGGAACTGCCTTTAAACGATGACTCTAGGAATATACTACAACTGCCTGTGATACCTAGGGATGGTGCGGATAAGAGTACAATAATTACAACATTCACTGAGACATTCAATCATTCTTCCCGCGCTCCACATGTGAATCGACCGGGGAAAACTCCAACAACTGGTACAATGGGACTTCTGCCATGCACTTCAGAGTGGTTTGCAGAGTACAGATGCAGATGTTGATGTAGAACCGTTGACCGAAAAATGCACTGTGCAATGCACACATATGTGCGAGGGCAGTATTGTGTGTCAGACGTTCGCCTGGGTTCTCATGGCACTGGCGATCCTAAACGAAGCACCGTGTCAGGTGTGGAGTATTTTGAAATTACTGTCTATCACCTGGATCTCTTAATGTACGGTATCTTTCCCGACAGCATCTTCAGGCTCGATGACTATCAGCGTCGCGGGGACAGAATCACGCAACATTCGTTTGACAAGCTTGGCAATGAACACACGTTGATGTCTTGGCTATTAGTTTCTCCTTATCCGACATTCCTTCATCAAAAGAAAAAAATCATCACTACTGCCTTTCCAGCTGCAAACCACTTACCTAACACTGGGTGCATGTAATTAAAATGCAGCTACTCGCGCACATCCAGTGTGGCCTGTAATTATAGTTGTTGTTGTTGTGGTCTTCAGTCGTGAGACTGGTTTGATGCAGCTCTCCATGCTACTCTGTCCTGTGCAAGCTTCTTCATCTCCCAGTACCTACTGCAACCTACATCCTTCTGAATCTGCTTAGTGTATTCATCTCTTGGTCTCCCTCTACGATTTTTACCCTCCACGCTGCCCTCCAATGCTAAATTTGTGATCCCTTGATGCCTCAAAACATGTCCTACCAACCGATCCCTTCTTCTAGTCAAGTTGTGCCACAAACTTCTCTTCTCCCCAGTCCTATTCAATACCTCCTCATTAGTTACGTGATCTACCCACCTTAACTTCAGCATTCTTCTGTAGCACCACATTTCCAAAGCTTCTATTCTCTTCTTGTCCAAACTGGTTATAGCCCATGTTTCACTTCCATACATGGCTATACTCCATACAAATACTTTCAGAAACGACTTCCTGACACTTAAATCTATACTTAACAAATTTCTCTTCTTCAGAAACGATTTCCTTGCCATTGCCAGTCTACATTTTATATCCTCTCTACTTCGACCATCAACAGTTATTTTACTCCCTAAATAGCAAAACTCCTTTACTACTTTAAGTGTCTCATTTCCTAATCTAATCCCCTCAGCATCACCCGATTTAATTTGACTACATTCCATTATCCTCGTTTTGCTTTTGTTGATGTTCATCTTATATCCTCCTTTCAAGACACTGTCCATTCCGTTCAACTGCTCTTCCAAGTCCTGTGCCGTCTCTGACAGAATTACAATGTGATCGGCGAACCTCAAAGTTTTTACTTCTTCTCCATGAATTTTAATACCTACTCCGAATTTTTCTTTTGTTTCCTTTACTGCTTGCTCAATATACAGATTGAATAACATCGGGGAAAGGCTACAACCCTGTCTCACTCCTTTCCCAACCACTGCTTCCCTTTCATACCCCTCGACTCTTATAACTGCCATCTGGTTTCTGTACAAATTGTAAATAGCCTTTCGCTCCCTGTATTTTACCCCTGCCACCTTCAGAGTTTGAAAGAGAGTATTCCAGTTAACGTTGTCAAAAGCTTTCTCTAAGTCTACAAATGCTAGAAACGTAGGTTTGCCTTTTCTTAATCTTTCTTCTAAGATAAGTCGTAAGGTTAGTATTGCCTCACGTGTTCCAACATTTCTACGGAATCCAAACTGATCTTCCCCGAGGTCCGCTTCTACCAGTTTTTCCATTCGTCTGTAAAGAATTCGCGTTAGTATTTTGCAGCTGTGACTTATTAAACTGATAGTTCGGTAATTTTCACATCTGTCAACACCTGCTTTCTTTGGTATTGGAATTATTATATTCTTCTTGAAGTCTGTGGGTATTTCGCCTGTCTCATACATCTTGCTCACCAGATGGTAGAGTTTTGTCATGACTGGCTCTCCCAAGGCCATCAGTAGTTCTAATGGAATGTTGTCTACTCCCGGGGCCTTGTTTCGACTCAGGTCTTTCAGTGCTCTGTCAAACTCTTCACGCAGTATCTTATCTCCCATTTCATCTTCATCTACATCCTCTTCCATTTCCATAATATTATCCTCAAGTACATCGCCCTTGTATAAACCCTCTATATACTCCTTCCACCTTTCTGCTTTCCCTTCTTTGCTTAGAATCTGGGTTGCCATCTGAGCTCTTGATATTCATACAAGTCGTTCTCTTCTCTCCAAAGGTCTCTTTAATTTTCCTGTAGGCAGTATCTATCTTACCCCTAGTGAGATAAGCCTCTACATCCTTACATTTGTCCTCTAGCCATCCCTGCTTAGCCAATTTGCACTTCCTGTCGATCTCATTTTTGAGACGTTTGTATTCCTTTCTGCCTGCTTCATTTACTGCATTTTTATATTTTCTCCTTTCATCAATTAAATTCAATATTTCTTCTGTTACCCAAGGATTTCTATTAGCCCTCGTCTTTTTACCTTCTTGATCCTCTGCTGCCTTCACTACTTCATCCCTCAGAGCTACCCATTCTTCTTCTACTGTATTTCTTTCCCCCATTCCTGTCAATTGTTCCCTTATGCTCTCCCTGAAACTCTCTACAACCTCTGGTTCTTTCAGTTTATCCAGGTCCCATCTCCCTAAATTCCCACCCTTTTGCAGTTTCTTCAGTTTCAACCTGCAGTTCATAACCAATAGATTGTGGTCAGAATCCACATCTGCCCCTGGAAATGTCCTACAATTTAAAACCTGGTTCCTAAATCTCTGTCTTACCATTATATAATCTATCTGATATCGTTTAGTATCTCCAGAATTCTTCCAGGTATACAACCTTCTTTTATGATTCTTGAACCAAGTGTTAGCTATGATTAAGTTATGCTCTGTGCTGTAATTATAGTATGGCAGCGAAACTGGGTAAATTCTAATGTGTTAATGCGGAACCGACTTGTGCTGAAAAAAAAATTATTTCCAATTTTGGCTACCAGATAGAAATATGCCGCTGTACACTGTTGTCATTTGACAAGTCGTAATGAGTCAATAGTCTATCGAGAGAGTGGGACTGTTTTACGTTGACGGCAGCAGTTAGAGTGCTCCTTCAGAGAGTATCTCCGCCTGAAAGGTCTGAGGGACGGCCCGATGTCGTCCCACCGAGACAGGACGCCTTCATCTTCCAGCTGCCACACCAAGCTCACCCGTGTTTCCAATTTAAACATAAAACTAAAGAAGATGATAATGAATTTCGCTGGAAGGGGAAGGTGCCCTTTTCCAGTGGAACTCATTGCCGAGGTCGCTGTAGCGTAGCTGACCGTGCAGCACCTACCTGCGACAGGTGGTGCTAGTGCCCTACAATGTCACGAGGATTGTCCACCCCGTGGACAACAGTGTGCAAAGTTTTACGGTCTATTTTGCTCTGGTACCAGTATAAGATCCAGATTGTACAGTAACTGAAACCTCATGATCGGCGGTAACGTCCTGCATTTAATCTTCGGTTTCTGGCACGAATCGAAGTTGATGACATGTCGCTGCTCAATACTCTACTGAGTGACGGGGCACATTTTACACTACAGGGTGCGGTTTATACACAGAACTGCGAAACTGGAGTACCGTTAAACCGCCTGTTGTGTGCGAAGAGCCACTGCACTCGCCGTATTTGACTGTGTGATGTGGAATTACATGCACATTTTTTCTCTGCCCGTTCTTCTTTCAAGGGAAAACAGCAAGAGACCTCCTCGTGCAGCATGTGATACTTCTTGGAGGAGCACAACTACGTGGAAACCACTGTTTCCATGCAGGATCGGGCAGTACCTCATGTCGCATGCCCAGTGAAAGATCTACCTAGTGCATCCCGCAACGAGTGTGTTATCTCCGTAGGTTTTCCAGATGCATGGCCTGCAAGATCGTCTCATGTGATTGCATGGGACTTTTTGCTCTTGGGTTATCTAAAAGAACACGTTTATCAGAGACACAGTCGATCTCTACCTGACCTGGAGGCAAGTACACAGGAACACTTTGCTGCGAGCAACTGATGATCATATCTTCTACGGACGGAGTATCTCATCGACGTCTCTGGTGCCCATACTGAAAAATTTTGTAGGCATTCAGGCCGCATCGTATTGCTCTATTAACTTCTCACAGTTGGACGGGATTAATTCTGTAGTGTAATTTTCTAGTTAGATACATATGGGGGGGGGGGGGGGGGAATGAACCATACTGTAGGAAAACGAACTCTCTTGTGAAGGGTTCAAAGCATTCATTTCGAAATAATACGCACAGTAAAAGTATCCGCCACTGGAATACTGGTGTGATTCCATGTCAAATCGTTTACCAACATAGAAAAAGCAAATAAATTTTAAATATAAGGGGAATTTTATGGACAATGTGACGGGCTTGCTATGGCCTCATATTTTCCTATAGCAGCTGTCAGTTTTAGGGAACATTTAGAGCAAAAGGCGTAAAGTAATACAGAATAAAACAATCTTATTGCCTGCGCTATGTGGATGGCATTTTTGTAGTATGGCCACACAACAGGAAAGCGGTACATAAATTTTCTGAACAACATTCATTTGAAAATCCGATTAATGGTGGAGATGGAGAGAGAGCTCGCTCTCCCGTATATACATGTGTTGATTTGCAGAAGACCTCACTATATACCAGGGCCTAGAGCTTATAGGAAATCTAGCAACGCAAACAGGTGTCTACACGAGGGTTCACACCATCACGCAAACGCTCTGAACACAGTGTCTACAAGTGCATTCCACAAGAGTGACAGTAATAGCTTGCCAACAGGGGTTGACTTTTTCAGCGAAACATTGATGAGCAACCGCAGTGTCTTTCTGTAAGTAGGCCCTCGAAGAAAGCGATAAGAATGCACTGAGGTGACAAAAGTCATTTGATGCCTCCTAATACCGTAACGGACCTCCTTCAACCCAGCTTAGTGCATCAACTCAATGTGGCTGGAACTCAAAAAGATGTTGGAAGTCCCTTGCAGAAATATTGAGGCATGTCGCCTCTACAGCCCTCCATAATTGCGAAAGTGTTATCGGTGCAGAATTTTGCGCACCACTTGACCTCTCGATTATGTACCGTAAGTGTTCGATGGCTGATCGAACCTTTTCGCTTGAATTATTCAGAATATTCCACAAATTGCGAACAATTGTGGCCCTGTGACATGGCGCATTGTCATCAATAAAAATCCCATCGTCGCTTGGGCACATGAAGTCGATGAACGGCTGCAGATGGTCTCCAAGTAGCCGACCATAACCACGTCCAGTCAATGACCGGTTCACTTGGACCAGAGGACCCACTCCAACCCATCCGCCGTTATGGATCTGGCACCACACTGCGCAGTTTGTTGAGGAAGTGCGTCCGTGGCTTCGTGAAGTATCGCCACACTCAAAACCTACCATCAGCACTTAACAACTGAATTCGGGACGCATCTGTTTCCCAGTCGTCCTAGAGTCCAACCGCTATGGTCACGAGCCCGAGAAAGGCGCTGCAGGCGATTTCGCGCTGTTAGCAGAGCCACTCGTGTCGGTTGTGTGTTTCCACAGCCCATTAACGCCCCATTTCACCGCATTGTCCTAACAGGTACATTCGTCGTACATCCTACATTGATTTCTTTGGCTATTTCATGCAGCGTTGCTTCTCTGTTAGCAATGGCGACTCTACGCAAACTGCGTTGTCCGTGGTGAGACGCAAAGCCTGAAATTCGATATTCTGGGCACACACTTGGCACTGCGGATCCCGTAATACTGAATTCGCTAATGATTTCCGAAATGTGATTGAGCCGTTCTGCGGCCCGCGTTGGTGCCGTTTGTAGGTTTCTGTCCTCTGTTGGAGGCCAGACCGTATCGTTTAACTGACATGCTTGCGGTTGTTTGTCTTCTTCTCGCGTTGACTGGCGCCACTTTGTTTCGCAAGCGTTGCCTGTCTGCTAGTGGCAGCAGCGGCGGCTATCGATATGAAGTAACTGTGGCCCTATGTTTGGGGCGACGTCGTGGTTCTTTCGGGTTGTGTCAGTGTGCAGTTCGCTTGGGTACCCAGGAGGAGCCAGGTCAGCGCAGTGCGAGAACACGCTGGGACCACTGGTGGTGCGTACGGACTACCGGATCGAAGGCCTGTGGTCACTAGGGTGCACGACCTCGTCGTAAACCGCATCCCACAAGCTTTAAGTTGAGTGCATGTGGATTCAAGTAGCGAAACCTCCACCATTGTGAGATCTTGAGATTCTCCAGTTACTTGGGTTCGTGTTGCTGGTCGTAATGTTGCCGAGGCGAAGAGCAGCGAGTGGAATGCTTGGGGAAGGCAGATCTGATTTGCTTTCCTGGACTTCTAATTACTATTTATTGCATTCAGTTTGTTGCTATTTGTTAAGTTCAACGAGCGGCATTTTTCCTGCCTCGTGGCCGCTAACGCCCAAGTTACCTGCCCGGGGGGGGGGGGGGGGGGGGCGTGGGGGGGGGGGTGGTTAATGTATGTAATGGCAGTGAACGTTTCCTCGCCTTGTCGCTGCTGTCCGGGGAGGTGTGTCGTTTTGACAGCTTTCTTGATTGTTGGTTGGTTGGCGATTCTTCTACTCTGGTGGTAGGGATTGCTTTCTCGTTCCGAGCGCTCGAGGAACAGTATTCTGCGGACGGAGGGAGTCAAGACCGCCGGTTCCGGCTTTGGCGTATTTTTACATCTTTGCATTTGGTTTATTGGATGACAGGTAGCCTCAGCAAGATTATCATTAGTCATTCGTTAGACTGCCACTAGTCTGAGTTACCGTCTTGTGAAGTGAATGCAACTCTTGGCTGCCTATCTCATCGCTCGCGAAAGTGTTTTTTGCCGGATCTACTCAGAGGTTGATTCCTGGTGCACTGTCCGTGACTGGCCCTTGTCTTTTATTACTGTATTTGCTGTTTTATTGTGTTTCTAACATTTTTTTATATAATTGCAATTCTTGGCGTTACAGCAAGTTTAAATGATTGTGATACCAAATTTACCATCATTTTGTCTCACCTATTTGGTGATCAGTTGCTTGTCCCTTTAAATTAACGTTTTCTGTGGTATTTCATGTTTTACCATATGTTTTTTAAATTTTTTAAATAATTGCCATTCTTGGCGTTACAGCAGGTGTTTGTTAATTTTTTATAATTGCTTTTCTTGGCGTTAAAGGCCTTCAGCCGTGTCTGTGGTTACTTGTCAAATGTTTTTTTTATTCCAGTCTTTGATCACAATATCAATTCTTTAGACGATGACCGGTTTCAGTCCGTAATGACCATCCTCAGATATGTCTTACACCATGTCCTAAAGTGATAAAGTTACGTGCCTTGAAATTCTAATTGGGATTACATTGACTTGTTTTTAAAACATTATTTGCTCTGTCTGTATTTTATTCTCAAATGGCTCTGAGCACTATGGGACTCAACTGCTGAGGTCATTAGTCCCCTAGAACTTAGAACTAGTTAAACCTAACTAACCTAAGGACATCACAAATATCCATGCCCGAGGCAGGATTCGAACCTGCGACCGTAGCGGTCTTGCGGTTCCAGACTGCAGCGCCTTTAACCGCACGGCCACTTCGGCCGGCTGTATTTTATTCTCATTTGGTAAATTGTAACGCACTGAAAGCAGTATTAATTACACAGTTGTTTATTCTTTCATTAATAACGTGTGGTATCTTTATTTATTTCTGAGTCTGGAATTACAGCTTTAAAATAAACGTGTGTAACTGAAAAAGGAGACCAATAGTAACTGATCAGGCCGCCGTCCACAATCGTAACCGAATCCTGCCTTCCTTGACTACCAGGTTTCAGTTGTATACCATGCGTTTAATACCATCTACAGTTCCTGCTCATTGTCTGTCAATACCCGTCTTTTGACCATTTTGGGATCGGGTACAATTTCACGAGATCACCCAAGTTCAGAGCACAGCTTTGCCAATGTACTGTTCTTTTACGCCATGTGTACTACCACCGCGCTATCTCATGATTTTTATGCCTTCAGTGTAATAATGCAAACAAAAAGAACGAGGAAGCTCCAGCACATTCTGTAAGATTACCAGAGTAAACGATCGCATAAGCAGAACGCCTCGGAAGAATGATATACGGAATGCATTTTTCAGTCAACGCAAAGTAAAACACTCCTGATAGACTGCGGACGTACATGCCTGCCTCCACACTGCAGGAAAATATGAAGTGACGTGTGGTTGAGGGAAAATATGCTGGATAGCAGTGAAATTGAAAGTACAGTAAAAGAACTCGCCGAAGAGCACGAACGCCAGACACGTTTAAGACAGAAGATAAAATCAGCGGTAGCGTAGGACGAAGAAGATTGTGACCAGGTTATGGATTTTAAAAACATACGCACGCTAGCCAGAGAAAGGCATATTTATGGAAGGAAAGACCTTGAAACTGTCGAAATATCGGGGCTCGAGTATAATATCAACAGAGAAGACAGCTACAGGCTTTCGCGCTTCTGGCTACCGGTTACCACGGAAGTAAATACCCAGCCACGACGAGCGAAGAACGTAAGCAGCCATGCGGCAACAACCGAAGCGGCACAGCAACAATAATATTTTGCGTTCCATCTCTCTGTCAGCATTCGGTTTCAGAATTTACCCATTGATGACGTTCCACCAGTAGCACAAGAGCGATTTTTGCTCACTAACCGTACTTCCCAGGAGAAGAGCGGGAAAAGTAGCCTTTTATAAATAAACGCAACACTGTCCTTCGACCGAGTTCAGCCATCCACGGACACCAGAAGAAAATACCAGCAGAGGGACCGAAATGTCGAGCGATCAAAGTTAGAAGAGGAATATGACCCATTCTAACTACTCAGAAGACTGTACCATCGCCGGCCGGTGTGCGGTTCTAGGCGCTTCAGTCTGGAACCGCGTGACCGCTACGGTCCCAGGTTCGAATCCTGCCTCAGGCATGGATGTGTGTGATGTCCTTAGGTTGGTTAGGTTTAAGTAGTTCTAAGTTCTAGGGGACTGATGACCACAGATGTTAAGTCCCATAGTGCTCAGAGCCATTTGAACCATTTTTTGAACTTTACCATCAATCTCGTAATTTCTTACAAATAGCGCATTTCATTTTTCAGCAACCTTTTGCAACAGTGTATCTCATACATGATTAGAACATAAACAACAAGTAAATGAGAACGCTGGGTGTCAAGAACTGAGAGGAAGAAATCAGTCACACGACCGAAAAAAAATAAGAGAAGCTAGGAATTAAAAATACCAACAGATAATTGTAGTTTCTGTCTCAGTAAGAAATAAATAATATGTTCATGTAGTTCTTAGGTGCGACCAAAAGCAGTTGTCTGCGAAGTTTATCGAAAGTGAATGAACGATGATGGAGGAGCTGGAAAATCGCCAACGCCAATCCGACTCGCTCTTTGCTTCTGAAACGGCTTCTGCATGGACTGCAATATCCGGTGGCGACACAGCTCCTTAGCGGATCCTTTTTCACAATAAAGGAATGGAGAAGATGATCTATTGGATATCCGTGGCAGTTGTCGGGAACTTTATTGCAGCTCAGCGGCTCCTTTCCCCGGAATATTTCCCGCTTTCAAATCTTGGTCTCATATTTCTGAACGGGAGAAATACTTGCAGTACCTTTCACGGATTCAGAAGCACACGCCGCGCGTTTAAAATGAGTGTGTCTCAGTGTTCCTAAGAAATATAATATTGCTGCAGGCTTGTTTTGCTGTACCGATTATTAAGTTACAGAGGGTGGGCCGTTCTTCGGCGTCTCTGTAAACGTGAGAATTATATAGTTGGAATACGTTAAACTATTCATTAAGACTAATAGGTTACACTATTTCAGTTCCAGCCAGGTAATAGGTGCCACAAATTTACAGATTATTATGTAGCTTTCATGTGGCCATGAAATACGCTGAAACCAATGAAGTAGTTAGAATTACCGGTAGAAATGCTTTTTTTGTGTTTTATGTGATGAAAGAATACATTTTGAATTAATAGTTCTGTAAGGTTCTTATTAACGTATTCTTTATTCCTTAAATAAAAAGGGGCCTTAGCTTTAAAAATGAAATATTTTCTACTCAGAAAACTGATTGCGAAATTGCTCTTCTGAATTTCCCCTCAAAGCATGACGTTGGCATCGCAAAACCTGCAGGGGTGAAAGTGAATTTTACTGAGTCTATCATGAATCAGACACACCCTTGAACTCAGTGCTGAATTTAATGTGCACAACGCATTTACTAACGCTATAATGTATTTAGGCCCTGTCGGTGAATCTGAAAGTGGTGAACTTGCGTAATATTTGTCACTGAAAAGCAGTGAAAGTGATGACAAATTCAAGATTTACACACACTCCATGGTTTATTACAAAAAAATTGGAAAAATAAAGTAGTGAAAACAATTATGTGAATATCAATGTTAAGAGTTACTTAATTTCCAATGAGAATTGCAAGACAAACTACGAGTTGTCAAGGTTACGCATTGAGGTATCTGGGTCTGTGGAATTTTTGTAACGCGAGTGTACTGTGTGACGATTGCAGAGACTGTTTGTCTGCGACAAGGGGCTAACAGTCTCAAAAATCTGAGGATGCACTGACAGATATGAGACAGTGAAACCTATGTCGAATTTGAACAGAAAACTGTCATGTGTCCTAATATAACGGAGCTGTAAGTGGCACATACCGTAATCCATGTAACACGTGCCGACTGGAGACACTGCACGTGCTCACCCTCTGCCAAATGCGGCTACACATTTTCAGTTCTCCAAAAAGAAGCTTGCTTCTTACATCCCACTAACAAAACATGGGTGCCAACCTGCTGAAAAGTTTACGTGACAAAATATTCCGCCAAGAAAAGGCAAAGCGTCAACGAACCAATGAACTGAGTTTCCTTCTCTCTCCTGTAAAAAAGTTCCCGCTAAGTGCTGCATCTCCCTGCTGTCACTTTTATCATAACAATCACACTATTCAGCCTCTGTTTCACTTCCTTACGTGGCTCAATTTCCAAGAACACTGAAACACTTACCTTTCGTTTCTATTCGAGAAGCCAAATATCAACGCAGCTTTCAAAATTCTTCCACAATGACATATTTTGATAAAACGTTTCACCCCTTATTTCACCCCCGTGAGGATTACATTTCCATAAACAGTAAAATGTGTATTTTTTTTTCTAACGGAGAAACCAAATACAAATTTTCATAACTTAGCTTCCAAAATGATTTCACAATGAAACATGTTCATTTAACATTTCATCCTTAATTTCACCCCGTAAGGGTTCATTTTCCAACAACAGTGAAACACGTATTTTTGTATTTTGTAACCAATAAGTCAAATACCAATTTTCATAGACGTACCTTTAAAAATACTTCAGTATTTCTTTAATAAAGGTTTATTTAAAAAAACTTTCTCCCACGGTTTCGTCCCCACAGAGGTTAAATTTCCAAAAATGCATAAAGGAGTACTTGTTTGTTTCAGACTGAGACCAAATATGTCTTAATAGTGATATAGTTTCAAGATACGTTTCATCCCCTATTTAATCTCTTAGGGATGGAGTTTACAAAAATCCTTTCTTATACGACGACTACAATATAAGATCAACACCCCTTCCAAATTTCAAGTTTCTGTCTTCATCTGCTTGGGCTGGGCAATGCTGAGGCAGTCAGGATATTGCCTTTTATATGTATAGGTTTATGTGTAAACTCTTATAAACAGCATGTAGTGTTTGGAATCAATAGAAAAGTAAAATAATGGGTTGTCATTTAAAACATGTATCCAATTTGTATATTTGCTGATAATTAAGTGGGGTCCATTTGTTAGATTTTAAGTGAAACTCTGCGGTAACAATGGGAAAGCGGTTTTGACTTCAAGCTTTCTGACTGGATCTCGGGAGCGAGGGAGAATGCATGGAGAAATTGGAAAGACGCTATGGGGGACACTGTAAAGGAGACACCACGGTGCAAGCTGTGCGTGTGTGGGGACTCTGGACGTGTCGGATGTAGGTAAAGCGTTGAGTTCCGTACGGCATGTGCGCTGCAGTCCTTAAAATTTTGCTGATAAAATTTTTCCGGGTGATGTCGGACTTGAGCTCAGAGATTTTTGGACGGACCAGTGATCTTCAGTTTGCCTAAGGACATTCCGCTACCACTCATTTTACGCATTTATGTAAACCTTACTGTATTCGAGAATCATTAGTTAACACTCTGTAGGACCACCATTTATAAGTGTCAATGTTTTGCCCGATTGAATAAATCAGTACATATACCCTAAAACTTTCGTTGTCACCTAAACCAATTATTTACTTGAGTTGAAACCTTTTAATTTATTATTCTTATTTTAACATGCCTGAGATTGTGTTATTTAAATATTCGAATGCCAATGCTTGGCTAATGCAACTGTAGGATCACAGATAAACTACAATATCGCGGTGAAATGTATTGCTGGGCATGAACGAAAGATATTTGGAGCGACATTTGTTAATAGAGCCGTACATAGCCCAAGGATCAATCTTGACCTTCTTCGTTGTACAGATTGAATAGTAGGGTTCGTTTTTGATCCTCAGTTGATTATAGTCACTTCATTGAAGTATGGTAATGTTGTACAGAATATTTCACGGCATTTCAATTCGTTTTTGTAACACATGCCCTCTGTTCACAGTCATTATATAAAAAAGTATTAATATGAACATGGACCTTACTGTCATTCTTTAGTTAATAATGAGGCTCTGGCTTCAAACCAACTAGGGGAACCTAAGTCAGAAAAATAAGATACGTATGTACGCATATTTTTCCAGCAGAAAACAATTTCGGTGGCTCTACGACTGTACCACTTCACTCGGTGAAAAATTGTAGTGTTTGTAACGGAGCTGTGGATTTCAGTAATTAGGAATGTGGACCGTGAGGCAGATCTGATACGCACTGCCGTGTTACGTGCAGCCGGCGTACATACGACGCACATGTACTGACAAGCGTACAGGTTCAGAGTAAAACCTGTCCACAAAAATTCCTGTAGATCACGGGCATGAAAGAGAATAGTTAATTATACACTATGTGAGCGACAGACCAAGTCTACATAGAACACAAGACCACAACCTTGTCTTGCAACACAGTACTGGAAACAATCTCCAATTACTGGACAATACAATAGTTAGACATAAACGTACACTTTCCACTTGTAACCCAAAATGAGCTAATATAACATAATATTCATAATCACAAAAACAGCGTAAGTCAGTAGTACATGTTTAATATTATAATGAAACAATTACATGTTATGTGGTAAACTTTGAGAATCGTACTTCAGGACTCTTTTTTCAGGTAATACACATAAACGATACATCTTTTCTACCTCTCCCTCATAATTTCGCAGTTATTAACGACTCCCCCCCCCCCCATGAACCATGGACCTTGCCGTTGGTGGGGAGGCTTGCGTGCCTCAGCGATACAGATAGCCGTACCGTAGGTACAACCACAACGGAGGGGTATCTGTTGAGAGGCCAGACAAACGTGTGGTTCCTGAAGAGGGGCAGCAGCCTTTTCAGTAGTTGCAAGGGCAACAGTCTGGATGATGGACTGATCTGGCCTTGTAACAATAACCAAAACGGCCTTGCTGTGCTGGTACTGCGAACGGCTGAAAGCAAGGGGAAACTACGGCCGTAATTTTTCCCGAGGGCATGCAGCTTTACTGTATGATTAAATGATGATGGCGTCCTCTTGGGTAAAATATTCCGGAGGTAAAATAGTCCCCCATTCGGATCTCCGGGCGGGGACTACTCAAGAGGATGTCGTTATCAGGAGAAAGAAAACTGGCGTTCTACGGATCGGAGCGTGGAATGTCAGGTCCCTAAATCGGGCAGGTAGGTTAGAAAATTTGAAAAGGGAAATGGATAGGTTAAAGTTAGATATAGTGGGAATTAGTGAAGTTCGGTGGCAGGAGGAACAAGACTTCTGGTCAGGTGACTACAGGGTTATAAACACAAAGTCAAATAGGGGTAATGCAGGAGTAGGTTTAATAATGAATAGGAAAATAGGAACGCGGGTAAGCTACTACAAACAGCTTACTGAACGCATTATTGTGGCCAAGATAGATACGAAGCCCACACCTACTACAGTAGTACAAGTTTATATGCCAACTAGCTCTGCAGATGACGAAGAAATTGAAGAAATGTATGATGAAATAAAAGAAATTATTCAGATAGTGAAGGGAGACGAAAATTTAATAGTCATGGGTCACTGGAATTCGAGTGTAGGAAAAGGGAGAGAAGGAAACGTAGTAGGAGAATATGGATTGGGGCTAAGAAATGAAAGAGGAAGCCGCCTGGTAGAATTTTGCACAGAGCACAACTTAATCATAGCTAACACTTGGTTTAAGAATCATGATAGAAGGTTGTATACATGGAAGAACCCTGGAGATACTAAAAGGTATCAGATAGATTATATAATGGTAAGACAGAGATTTAGGAACCAGGTTTTAAATTGTAAGACATTTCCAGGGGCAGATGTGGACTCTGACCACAATCTATTGGTTATGAACTGTAGATTAAAACTGAAGAAACTGCAAAAGGGTGGGAATTTAAGGAGATGGGACCTGGATAAACTGAAAGAACCAGAGGTTGTACAGAGTTTCAGGGAGTACATAAGGGAACAATTGACAGGAATGGGGGAAAGAAATACAGTAGAAGAAGAATGGGTAGCTTTGAGGGATGAAGTAGTGCAGGCAGCAGAGGATCAAGGGCTAGTAGAAATCCTTGGGTAACAAAAGAAATATTGAATTTAATTGATGAAAGAAGAAAATATAAAAATGCAGTAAATGAAGCAGGCAAAAAGGAATACAAACGTCTCAAAAATGAGATCGACAGGAAGTGCAAATTGGCTAAGCAGGGATGGCTAGAGGACAAATGTAAGGATGTAGAGGCTTATCTCACTAGGGGTAAGATAGATACTGCCTACAGGAAAATTAAAGAGACCTTTGGAGAAAAGAGAACCACTTGTATGAACATCAAGAGCTCAGATGGAAACCCAATTCTAAGCAAAGAAGGGAAAGCAGAAAGGTGGAAGGAGTATATAGAGGGTCTATACAAGGGCGATGTACTTGAGGACAATATTATGGAAATGGAAGAGGATGTAGATGAAGATGAAATGGGAAATACGATACTGCGTGAAGAGTTTGACAGAGCACTGAAAGACCTGAGTCGAAACAAGGCCCCCGGAGTAGACAACTTTCCATTGGAACTAGTGACGGCCTTGGGAGAGCCAGTCCTGACAAAACTCTACCATCTGGTGAGCTGGATGTATGAAACAGGCGAAATACCCTCAGACTTCAAGAAGAATATAATAATTCCAATCCCAAAGAAAGCAGGTGTTGACAGATGTGAGAATTACCGAACAATCAGTTTAATAAGCCACAGCTGCAAAATACTAACGCGAATTCTTTACAGACGAATGGAAAAACTAGTAGAAGCCGACCTCGGGGAAGATCAGTTTGGATTCCGTAGAAATACTGGAACACGTGAGGCAATACTGACCTTACGACTTATCTTAGAAGAAAGATTAAGGAAAGGCAAACCTACGTTTCTAGCATTTGTAGACTTAGAGAAAGCTTTTGACAACGTTAACTGGAATACTCTCTTTCAAATTCTAAAGGTGGCAGGGGTAAAATACAGGGAGCGAAAGGCTATTTACAATTTGTACAGAAACCAGATGGCAGTTATAAGAGTCGAGGGGCATGAAAGGGAAGCAGTGGTTGGGAAGGGAGTAAGACAGGGTTTTAGTCTCTCCCCGATGTTATTCAATCTGTATATTGAGCAAGCAGTAAAGGAAACAAAAGAAAAATTCGGAGTAGGTATTAAAATCCATGGAGAAGAAATAAAAACTTTGAGGTTCGCCGATGACATTGTAATTCTGTCAGAGACAGCAAAGGACTTGGAAGAGCAGTTGAACGGAATGGATGGTGTCTTGAAGGGAGGATATAAGATGAACATCAACAAAAGCAAAACGAGGATAATGGAATGTAGTCGAATTAAGTCGGGTGATGCTGAGGGTATTAGACTAGGAAATGAGACACTTAAAGTAGTAAAGGAGTTTTGCTATTTGGGGAGCAAAATAACTGATGATGGTCGAAGTAGAGAGGATATAAAATGTAGAATGGCAATGGCAAGGAAAGCGTTTCTGAAGAAGAGAAATTTGTTAACATCGAGTATAGATTTAAGTGTCAGGAAGTCATTTCTGAAAGTATTTGTATGGAGTGTAGCCATGTATGGAAGTGAAACATGGACGGTAAATAGTTTGGACAAGAAGAGAATAGAAGCTTTCGAAATGTGGTGCTACAGAAGAATGCTGAAGATTAGGTGGGTAGATCACATAACTAATGAGGAGGTACTGAATAGGATTGGGGAGAAGAGGAGTTTGTGGCACAACTTGACCAGAAGAAGGGATCGGTTGGTAGGACATGTTCTGAGGCATCAAGGGATCACCAATTTAGTATTGGAGGGCAGCGTGGAGGGTAAAAATCGTAGAGGGAGACCAAGAGATGAATACACTAAGCAGATTCAGAAGGATGTAGGTTGCAGTAGGTACTGGGAGATGAAGAAGCTTGCACAGGATAGAGTAGCATGGAGAGCTGCATCAAACCAGTCTCAGGACTGAAGACCACAACAACAACAACGACTGTTAAGAAATTGATGGTCAGTAAAGCAATGTTGTCACTGATCACTGTTTGTGTATCACATGGTTTACTTAATACTCCCATGAATGTAGGAGGCAATGTAGGAGACACTGACAATTACCCAGTTAGACAACTTTTTTAATAGCAAATTAAACCGGTTCTGTTACCTCTTAATTTCTTGCAGGACACAACTTAGTGTTCCTCCATTAATCTTTGTAGGATATCACCCAGCGACTTTGATAAATGCTTATGTATGTCTTCTTTCCTTTCCAAGCGATCCTTAACTTTATGTTTCTAGTAGATCATTGTAGTGGACTGAGCGAGATGTTGGACGAGAATTAGTACACGACAACGGACGGCACAAACACTGCTTGCATTTAGATACTGAAAACAACCAGGCTGCAAATTTTATCACTTCACGTAAACCATTGACAAAGAAAGATAATCCTACTCCTTAAGGAGGTCAATAATCTTATTTTATTTTTTGCAGTGTGTCAGCAATCATTCTTAGTGACAAGGAGTGTAACTACTCCTTGAGTAGGACTGAATAATGCTTTCATAAAGTATAACTCGGCGATAGATGTTAGATCCAAAGCAATAATTCTGCCGACAGTTATTTTCATTACTGAAGAGATAAATCGCTACAGGTCTCGTATTATTTGGTTTATGCGACTGGTTTCGCTCATCAGATGCGACCATCTTCAGGTATTCGTTAGATGTTTAACGCACCGCACGTCACCATATCAACGATGTAATTGTCTTATATCCGCTGTAGAGTGAAATCTTAAAACGTCGCAAGACGTTTTATCGCATCGTACGCATACTGCCTAACTAAGAATCTGAAGCTCTCAGAAGGGGAGGAAGAAGCGAAATGAAACCAAGGTTGGAGAGGACATTTAATGTTATTTCGGTGATTAAAATGTCGAGTCAAATTTACAGCGAAGTTGGCAGTCAGATTACACTTACCAGTCTGACGTTGCAGCCGCTCTGTCCTGGACACACACGATGATTCGGTTGGCAAGGACGCCACCATAGAGCCGTTATATACACTCCTGAGGCGAAATGACCTGCAGCTGTTCTGACCGGTGCTGCACATCCTGGATACTGACGCTGGAACGTGACTGACGTCCGAGCTGGTCTCACACGTGTTATGCTGGGGACAGATCTGGGGAACTCGCCGGCCACGGGTCCACCTTAATATCAGCACACAGTTCATAGAGACACGTGCCGTGCGTAGACCAACATTGTCCTGTTACGAAATGGTACCACGATACTGTCACGTGAGAAGTAACATGTGAGAATGGAGGATGTCCGTGACGTACTGTTGTGGCATCACAGCTCCCTCGACCAGTGTCAGCTGTGACGAAGTCATACCCGATAGTTGCCCACATCACGAGACATGATTTGCCACCACTCTGTCTCTCCAAAACATTGGAAGAATGGAACCTCGACCTACGTTGTCGTCATTCTCGCCGAAGGTGGTTGTCTGATAGTGTTGAGCCGCAGTTCGTTGCTGAACACAGTCTGACATCTTTGATCAGTTTCCCTGTCACGGCATCACCCTAAACGCAGCCGACTGTGTTGTGGTGCTAACAGTAGCCTGTGCACGGGACTGTAGTTCCCTAGTCCAGCTGACGTCAGTGCCTGAACATTGCTGCAGGTTGACACAGAATGTTGCAGCGAGTCTGTTACTTGACAGCTTGGTACGTGTAGAAGTGAACTGGCTACGATGTGCTTGGTGAAAAATCTGGCGTGCCTCCCTTGTGGTGGCGAAATGCAGTCGACCAGAACCTTGAAGATTGCCATGGTGTCCAACATCGGACTTACGTCACATCTGAGTGCCTCGCATCTATGGATGTTGCATGACTCGACCATCCAGACATAATTGAGACTGAGAGTGAGGCCTTCTTGAAACCCTGCCAGGTGCTGACAACGCTGCCTCACGTAACTGCGTGGCCTCTCTCCGTGTCGTCACAGTGGTAATTCAACAACCGCCGCGTCTTACATACCCTACAAGTCCTGGTAACAACACTAAACATGAACAAAAGTAATGCACAGTGCTCGCCGTTCTACTTGTCCCAGAGAATTCCAACTCCGCCGGTTGTGTGTTCGTGCACGAAGTTAGACAGCAATCTGACCATGTCTTCTGAGTACTTCACATTTTTGTCGGGTAGTGTACGAAGATAAACATTAGCGTTCTATCACAGAAGAGTCAGAGAACACCCGCAGCTCCTTTTGCATCTTACAACGCCTCCTCATTGAAGGTGACGTACTTCGCTTTTGTTTCTAAGTAAATCCTCAATCCAATCATGTATCTGTTCGTACATTCCGCATCTTCACCTTTTATTTAGTACACAGCTGCGTTGAACGCATTCTGGAAGTGAACATGGTATCAACCTTAGCATCATATTCTTCTGCCTTCTCGATCAAAAGAACGAACAGGCCATGTTGAGTCCTGCGTAGTACAACAAATAACAAAAGTAAGCCGTTCCATTCCTCCATCAACATGGCTGACAACTGTTGCACGGTCGTTAGTGCATGTGATCGCGCTACAAAACTCACACGTGTTCGATGGGATTTAAATTAATAAAACGGGGAGGCCAATCCATTTGCCGAAACCCTCTCGCTCCCAGAGCTCCTCCACCTGTGAAGTTCAATACGGTTCGTCATTTTCTCCCACGAAGATGGAGCCACGGCCGAATACAGCCCTGAAAGGCGCACATGCCGAAGAAGTGCAGTGTCACAATAACGTTGATCGATTTGGAGGTCAGTAAAGCCATGTAACATTAACTGACATGCAAAAAGAGCGACAGCGATAAGCAGATACGTATGTTGATGGCGATAATATCGCTGACACAAGATAAAAGGGCAGTGCATTGACGGAGTTGTCAGGAGATTCATGTGAATACGTGTCACACGATGGGAATTCAGAGGCTTTGAACGCGGGCTTGTACCTGCAGTTAGACGCATCGGGCATTCCATTTGGGAAATCGTTAGGCAGTTCAGTATTCCGAGATCCACAGTGTCAAGAGTGTGCCGAGAATACCAAAATTCACGCACTACCTCTCACCACAGACAATGCAGTGGCCGACGGCTTTCACTTAACGGTCGAGAGCAGCGGCTCTTGTCAGTGCTAACAGACAAGCAACACTGTGTGAAATCAGTGTCGGATGTACGGCGAACGTATCTGTCAGGACAGTGCGGCGAAATTTGCCGTTAATGGGCTGTGGCAGCAGGCAACAGACGCGAGTGCCTTTGCCAGGAGCACGACTTCGCCCGCAGCGTCTCTCCTGGGCTCGTGACCAAATCGTTTCTACCCAAAACGACTGGAAGACCGTGGCTGGTCAGATGAGTCCCGGTTTCAGTCGGTATGAGCTGATGGCTATACCTCGCGAAGCCATCGACGCACTTTGTCAACCAACTGTGCATGGTGGTGGCAGCTCCATAACGCTATGGGCTGTGTTTATGAGGAATACGTTGGGTCCTCTGAATCGCTCATTGCCTGTAAATGGTTATGTTCAGCTAGCTGGAGACCATTTAGATCCATTCATGGACTTCATGTTCCCAAACAACAACGGAACTTTTATTGGTGACAATGCACCATCTCACAAGACTACAACTGTTCTCGAGCGAGTGATTTGGCCACTCAGATCGTCCGACATTAGTCCCACCGAACATTTACGGGACATAATCACGAGGTCATTTCGTGCACAGAATCCTGCACCGGCAACACTTTCATAGTTATGGACGACTATAGATCGAGCACGACTCAATATTTCTGCAGGGGAGTTCCAACTACTTGCTGAGTCCATGCCACGCCGGACGAAGGGAGGTCCGATACAAAATGAGGTGTCCTATGACTTTCGTCACCTGAGTGTACGTCTTCCCACACTGAAACACCGGCACAACTAAAACGATCAGTTCCGACAAGGCTCCTAGGTGCATTGTTAGCACCTCTCCCCATATGAGAGCACGTGTAAGAAAACACCGCTGACCTCAATGTTATTACTAATTCTAGTGTTCCTTCAGATTAAGATTAATTGAAGCTAAAGAATCTAGATGATGGCTACTAAAGTTTGTAGCCTGTGTGGCGAAAACATACCAACTGAAGCGAAGAAATTCAACAAAAAATCATCTTTTGACCAAAAGTAAAGGAGAATGCTGTGTACCATGCTATACGAAATCCCCGACTAACACCCTGTGCATTGATTGGTATAATATGATTATTAATGCATGAACGAGAAAGCGACCCTAACTGTCTGCTAGCTGAGCAGCAACCGTACTCACTCTATGGTCAGTTTGACTTGCACAACCAACATTTTTAGCAGCACCATGTTTACCTAGGCTTAACCTGTGGTGTTGTGCTTATCAGGGGAGTCTTGTGATAACTAACCCACAGAAACAGCATTTGAGAGAAATTTTCGAGTTAAAATATTATAACTAATCTCTTAAGATACCGGTATGTTATTTAACTAAAGCCGGCGGGAGTGGCCAAGCGGTTCTAGGCGCTACAGTCTGGAACCGCCGACCGCTACGGTCGCAGGTTCGAATCCTGCCTCGGGCATGGATGTGTGTGATGCCCTTAGGTTAGTTAGGTTTAAGTAGTTCTAAGTTCTAGGGGACTGACGACCTCAGAAGTTAAGTCCCATAGTGCTCAGAGCCATTTGAACCATTTAACGAAATAAAATTTTACTACACAGCTATGATTTAAGTAATTGCTGACATTAAAAAAATGAAGAGAAACTCCATTTTGCAGTTACGCTTTTAAATTTCTCTTTGTCTTTTTGGCCATTAGTTTGTATTTTACAGCAGTCTGTAACTATAGATTACAGAGGAAATTAAAAAAATTAAATTCAATCACAGTTTTACTTTGATGTTACGCTGCTGTTACTTATCTGCAGTGACGAGTACGACCGCCGCAATAATTGTGTGTGATGGGGTGCAACGTTGTGATAGTGATGGCGACAAAGTTTTTGTGTTGTTTCCAATTGGTAGCAGTATTACAAATGAAAGCACAATATTGTTTATGTATTACGGCGTCAATTTGTTTTGTTAAGCTGAATGGGCTTATATGCCCATGATCAGACTTCGTCTAACTATCTTCGTCAAACAGACTGCAATATTCGTGAACAACATCGAAAAAGATGTTATACAACTAGAATGAGGTACGAACTCAGAATAAAATTCATCTTTGACGGTCGTAATTGCATTCAAAATGTTAAATAGTAAATAAATATAGAGAGACCCTACCAGAAAATCATTAACAGTAACTTCCGAAAACGGATTAAAAGTCCCAATAAAATATAAGTATTTTATTGGTAAGGCAGCAGGTACTTGTTTCGTTAAATAGGCTTCCCCTTATATTTATTTACTGTTGCACCATCATCATCTCTAACAGTTTGGAACGTAAACCTCACCATCTAGTCCTGTTTCTCCATCTTTTTTTAATCACTCTTGTCCAGTCTTCGCCTCTTTTTTCACACACTCTTCCACATCTTTCAGCGTTCCATCCCTTTGTCCTCCTCTTCCTCGTTTCTTTCGCTTCATTTCGTGTACCTTCTTGATCATCTTGATCTTGTTTGCCATTCTCTTTAAGTGCCTATGCCATATTGGCCTTAATGTTTCTATCGAGCTCTGCAAGTGTTCCTGTTTCACTAATTACCTCACCCTTTCACTCTTCATTGCCTCTCCCCTCGTTACTCCCATCCTACTTCTGAGGAACTCCATTTCACATGCTTGTAATCTGCTTGCATCTTTTTCCTTCATTACCTATGTTTCAGATGCATATGTGAGTATTGGGGTGTAGTACGTTCTGTATATTAATTCACTGCTTTTTGGGAAAAGTCTTTTTTCCAAATCAGCCTCCTAACACTTCGCAGAAATGATTCTGCCTATCTGCCACCTTCACTGTTCCCTTTTTCGTCTGTTACACTTCCCAGATAATTGATACTTTCCACCTTCAATTGTTCACCTCCAATTCTTACTCCGCCAGTTGATTTATCTTTCTTTCTAGTTATTACCACGATGTCACATTTGTTAACATTAAACTTCATTCCACAGGGTCATACAGTTTGTTCCCACCATCAGCTGTTCCTGAATTCCCTCCTTCCTGTTTCCCAGATCATCAAGTCATCCGCGAACACCACTGCCTTCATCTTGTCTTCTCCAGTTTTTTCTGTTACTTTAGTCGTTAGCTCATCACGACCACGATGAAGAGGAGAGGTAACAATCCACTGCCCTACTGCACAACACTTGTTTGCTTGAACCAATCCGTCCTTTCATTTTCCACCTTCACACAATTCAGGCTTCCACAGTAAAACTTTTTCACTCTGCTTATTGGCACTTTTTCCACTCGCTTCTTTTCTAGTGCTCCGAGACATTTATTCTACGGACGCTATCAAATGCCTATTCTTACTGATTAACATTATTAATCTCATTACCACTCCACTATCAAAGATGAACTTTTCACTTTCTTCGTATTTCAGTCTCTATGTGTAACATATTTTTCAGTATTATTCACGAATATAGTATTATCTTTGAGGACAATAGTCAACTAAATACTGTTGATGGGCTTGTAAGCCGAAAAATCGGTTAACAAAACAGAGTAACACTGCCGAATATCCACGTTGTTGTGCTTTTCATTTATATTTATGGCGTTTTTCTACCAAGAAGCGACGGAAGAATCGTTTAACATGAGAATAATGTAACTTATGCAGGAAATAATTTTAAAAATTACTTTCTGTTTTACTAGAAAAACGCATTTTGGTAACTTTTCAATTACCCGCTAAAGTGCTTACCGGAGATGGTACAACGTAACCCGTCTCTGAGCTATGTTACAGACACTATGGATCTTTTTATTCTTGCTCGTTTCCACAGTATGTAAAAGATAAAAATAAAATTACCTAGAAATATTTTCCCTAACTTCAAGAGTTCGACAAACATTGTAGTTTGTACAAGTTCTAGTTGGGATGAAATGAGTTGCGAAACAAATGAGCTTCTTGAGAAATCTAACTCCCACCAAACTGCCTAAATTCCCTTAACCATTCTGTTACCAATTTTAGCGATATTTTCCACTGACGTGCTGCGACTTTGATGGAGTGCCGCTGGTAATTTGATGCGAAGGTTGCATCGAGTTTCAGACGTGAATGCTGACATAATTATCGTCAGCTGTCCTCTGAAAAATTCAGTACACTGAGCCATATAAAATCATTAGGTCCACGTCTTTCACAATTATCAGAGCTCCCGCGCCTCGTTATTAAAACTCACTGTTATTGTTTTCGGTTTTTACGATGCTGACGCCTTTGCGGCTGCTACCCAGAAAACCTACCCGTAAATGCGGCGCTGGTTGTTAGACTCGAAAAACATAGATTCCAAATTATCTTCATACGGATTACGTGTTTCGGCAGAATTCTGTCACGGGTTCAAAACGTAAGTGCGGAATCAAGACATTGCAGTACGTCAGATAGTATATAATGGTACCAATTAAAGGGCTTTCTTTATAAAGACTATTTTGCAGACTTCTACAAGGACTGCTTGTATTCAATTATTAACTCTAAAAAAACTTGTATTGTCATTAGCGGCTGCGGAATTCGCTGGTACTCTACTGATCTGTAATATTATGCCTGCACCAACATTAGCAAGCATACAATAGTATTTTCTTGCATGATAGTATACACTTCATTTTGAATGAGGGCACTGACCATAAACGCGTCTGTCTTTTTCCTTGAAAAAGAAGTTGTAGCTACCAAATGCACTGTACTAAATATACATATCTCTCTCTCTCTCTCTGAATCCATTCTCTGCGAACCACTATGGAGCGCGTGGCGGTAGGTAAGGACGCGGAACCAAATTTTACTCATTCTATCTGTTCCAGTCGCGTGTGGAGTGAGGAACGAATAACTCGTTAAATGCTTCTGTGCGTACTGTAATTGATCCAGTTTCCTCTTCCTGTTTGATACGGGAGCTGAAGATTGTCTCCAGATTCTCCAGCTAACGCTGGCTGTTCAAACTTTGTAGGTAGGCTCTTCCGGGATTATTGGCGTGTAGAATGGCACATGAAAACACTAGCACCCCCTGTTTAATAACGCAATCGTTCACCTTCGAAACGCAGTGCACCAACGACTCTGTGTGACATGGCTTTGACAAGCCCCTAACACTCCCGGAAGTGTATGGCACCAGATTTCTACGCAACTGGTCACGTAGTTCCCGTGAACTTCGGATCCATGATTTTCGGCTCGGAACTGACACCCGATAGTGTCCCATATGTATTCTGTCTGGTTCAGATCAGGCGAATTTGGTGCTCAAAACATCAATGTAAGTCCGCTGTCGAAGTCCTCAAACCACTATGACACGATTCTGGACGTATCATAAGGACACTAATGATATTGGAAGATGCCATCAATGTCGGGGAAGACATTAAACATAAAGGGATAGAGGCGCTCGGGCACAACGTTCATATAGTCCACAGCCATCATGGTGCATGCAGTTACTACCAGGGATCCCATGGAAGCTCAGGAGAATGCCCCCCTTTCACTTCCAGCATAACACTGCCCAGCGGCCTGTGTCCATGGTGAGATCCGTGTTTCGAGCAGCGATTCGTCTCGAAGATGGCATACGTGGACGGCAGCCGATATGCTGTGACAAGAAACGTGATTCAACCGAGCAGCTGACATGTTTCCATTGATTCAGGGCCCAGTCTCGAAGATAGTAACGATTCTCTGCTTGTCAAGGGTAACAGCATTTTATTTAGAGACAGTTGAATTCCCTACCCACAATATGCTTTTAATGTTTTAACAACTCGGTATAATAGACTTGAGGATTTGATCTGATATAGCGAATATCGTTCGATGTAAATGCCGTACCAACTCCATGGGAGTACAGCTCGTCGTTTCATGCATGTGGGTTAAGGCAGTGCCTGCAGCAAGTGAGTGTCAATGTAAGGTTACGCCTTCGTTATTCTTACAGTATCTCAGTGGAAGGATACGCAGTCTGTTGGTTTAAAACATGTGTGGATAAGAATCCTACATCAAGATCTCAATTCTCTTCATTGATTACCGGATTCGGTTCCTTAACGAGCCATCCTCAGATCTAAAATACCAAAAATTTCGTATAAAAACTGAACAATAAAAAATATGCAATCAGTATTTGAATTTCATAATAAATACATTCCAATCTAAATTGTTGTTGTGTGTGTAGAAATCATTACACTTGGTCGTGTTCTTAGAACTAAGCCGCGCAAACTCAATAAAAACGTCATACTGGTATAAGGGGAAAAATATTATTACGTGACACAATAAAAACATGGAAAATTGTATGGCCTGTGATATGAAATATCTAAAATGAAAAATCGTAGTTTATATTAACAGACAGCGTTAGTGACTAATCAAATATTGATACAGTACCCATGAGCGCCAATCTGGTTGTCAATTTACATAACTAAGTACTATTTTTCGTTTTAGGTTAGGTATTTCATATCAGTCAGCATATGTTTTTGTATGTTTTTATCTTGTCAAGTTTTAATATTTCTTCCGATATGCTAATATGACTTTTTTATGTAACTAGGGTGACTTAGTCCTAAGAGTACGACGAAGCGTAATGATTCTTACATACTGCAGAACATTTTGAACTGGAATCTACTGCATTATGAAATTCAAATACTGCATGTACAGGGTGTTTCAAAAATGACCGGTATATTTGAAACGGCAATAAAAACTAAACGAGCAGCGATACAAATACACCGTTTGTTGCAATATGCTTGGGACAACAGTACATTTTCAGGCGGACAAACTTTCGAAATTACAGTAGTTACAATTTTCAACAACAGATGGCGCTGCAAGTGATGTGAAAGATGTAGAAGACAACGCAGTCTGTGGGTGCGCCATTCTGTACGTCGTCTTGCTGCTGTAAGCGCGTGCTGTTCACAACGTGCAAGTGTGCTGTAGACAACATGGTTTATTCCTTAGAACAGAGGATTTTTCTGGTGTTGGAATTCCACCGCCTAGAACACAGTGTTGTTGCAACAAGACGAAGTTTTCAACGGAGGTTTAATGTAACCAAAGGACCGAAAAGCGATACAATAAAGGATCTGTTTGAAAAATTTCAACGGACTGGGAACGTGACGGATGAACGTGCTGGAAAGGTAGGGCGACCGCGTACGGCAACCACAGAGGGCAACGCGCAGCTAGTGCAGCAGGTGATCCAACAGCGGCCTCGGGTTTCCGTTCGCCGTGTTGCAGCTGCGGTCCAAATGACGCCAACGTCCACGTATCGTCTCATGCGCCAGAGTTTACACCTCTATCCATACAAAATTCAAACGCGGCAACCCCTCAGCGCTGCTACCATTGCTGCACGAGAGACATTCGCTAACGATATAGTGTACAGGATTGATGACGGCGATATGCATGTGGGCAGCATTTGGTTTACTGACGAAGCTTATTTTTACCTGGACGGCTTCGTCAATAAACAGAACTGGCGCATATGGGGAACCGAAAAGCCCCATGTTGCAGTCCCATCGTCCCTGCATCCTCAAAAAGTACTGGTCTGGGCCGCCATTTCTTCCAAAGGAATCACTGGCCCATTTTTCAGATCCGAAACGATTACTGCATCACGCTATCTGGACATTCTTCGTGAATTTGTGGCGGTACAAACTGCCTTAGACGACACTGCGAACACCTCGTGGTTTATGCAAGATGGTGCCCGGCCACATCGCACGGCCGACGTCTTTAATTTCCTGAATGAATATTTCGATGATCGTGTGATTGCTTTGGGCTATCCGAAACATACAGGAGGCGGCGTGGATTGGCCTCCCTATTCGCCAGACATGAACCCCTGTGACTTCTTTCTGTGGGGACACTTGAAATACCAGGTGTACCGCCAGAATCCAGAAACAATTGAACAGCTGAAGCAGTACATCTCATCTGCATGTGAAGCCATTCCGCCAGACACGTTGTCAAAGGTTTCGGGTAATTTCATTCAGAGACTACGCCATATTATTGCTACGCATGGTGGATATGTGGAAAACATCGTACAGTAGAGTTTCCCAGACCGCAGCGCCATCTGTTGTTGAAAATTGTAACTACTATAATTTCGAAAGTTTGTCTGCCTGAAAATGTACTGTTGTCCCAAGCATATTGCAACAAACGGTGTATTTCTATCGCTGCTCGTTTAGTTTTTATTGCCGTTTCAAATATAACGGTCATTTTGAAACACCCTGTATGTTTTTGTTGTTCACTTTTTATTTGCTATTTTCAATATTTTAGATCTGAGGATGTCTCGTTAATGAGCCGAAGTGGGTAATCAGTGAAGAGAATTTGTCATCTTGACGTAGGTTTTTTATCCATACATGTTTTAACTCCACGATACTTGGGTGTAATAATGTAAAAATTTATCCACAAGTACTTTATGAGTTATGCTACCTTTTAAGAGAACCACAGTTAAGTTAATCAGAAATAATTTTTTGTAATCAAGGAGTTACTTCATGCTCACGCTGTATTCCTCGCTTACATGTTGGAATGTCAAATCTCTAAAGTGTCACCTAGAGACAGCTTGTAAGAAGGTAAGAGATGGCTGTGTTAATTCGAAGGGAACTGGTTTTTGCTGTTGTCGGGGCAACCACAAACGACCGCCCGCCAGGTGAAACCCGAATCCGGCGGCGCAGCCTCTTGAGTGGCGGCGGTGGAGTGTTGGTGCGGTCGGCCCGTCACTCGACGCTGCGCTGCGCCGGAGCGCGGCTCACGCTCGGCCAGGCAAGTGGCGGCGGCAGCGCAGGGCGGCCTGAGGGCCCCAGGGCTGGCCGGCCCTGCCTCCGGAGGCCGGGCTTGTTACCCGAGCGTCGGCGGGCGCGAAATGCGAAGCGGCTGGCGCGGCGGAGGCGGCGGAGGTTCGCCCTCCAGGGCCGCCCGGCTGCTGGCTGCCGGCTGCCGGCTCGTTCGGTGGCTAACGATGTCTTGCGGCCTGTCGGATACCCGAGACCCACAGCCACCTCGTTATTACAGCCTACCGCCTCTGGCTGCAAGGGGGGGACGCTGGTAGAACTGCTGGCGAATGGTGTCGGTCCTCCGTACCAAAGTCTACTTCAGTTTCACTCTGTCCCACACAGTTTCTATCGGTCTCGTCCGATTTTCTGGCTCTGCCAAGATAAACATTCCCACGTTTCACATCTCAATTGAGCGAAGGTGCAGCAGCTGACACGTGACGTCATAAAGTGGAATGAGGTGTGAACAATGTATGGTGCCACGACTATACCTATCGCGAGAAACTGAGCCAACTATTTTTGTAATCCAACTGGATGCTGTGGCAGAAGACGTCGCCAACGTGCCGAAACTCACATTTTCATTCGTAATTATTATTATACTTCAAAAAATGGTTCAAATGGCTCTGAGCACTATGGGACTTAATATCTGTGGTCATCAGTCCCCTAGAACGTAGAACTACTTAAACCTAACCAACCTAAGGGCACCACACACATCCATGCATGAGGCAGGATTCGAACCTGCGACCGTAGCTGTCACGCGGTTCCAGACTGTAGCGCCTAGAACCGCACGGCCACCCCGGCCGGCACTATAGTTCAGATTTTTGGTTACGGTCACCTGTAGTCTGTTACGACGCTTATAGATTACCGGCTCACAAAGGCAGTGGTAGTGCTGCCGTACTGTTAAAGGAAGGAATCGTCGGTCCTGAGTTACCTTCCGTCGGAGCTGACGGTCAGTGCAGTCCGTTAGATGTACGTTTATGGGCCACCAAGCTCGTTGAAGTGCCGAGAAGGGACCGTCTTATACCTGGGGGAGGTGATCTCGCCGTTTCGAGGAAAGCTGAGCACTACACAGCGCGCGGCTGTTGCAGCTGCGTCCTGCGGCCCAACGCTCAGCACCCGCACTCCGTCCGCTGCCGACCTCTGCACGCACCGGTACGGCACCTCGCGCTGCAACGCGCCTGGATCCCACAACACGGCAGCAACCGTGGAGTACGTTCGAGGCTGATGGTGAACGGTTATCGGCTGAGCGAGGTGGCGCAGTGGTTAGCACACTGGACTCGCATTCAGGAGGACGACGGTTCGAACCCGCGTGCCGACATACGTGATTTCCCTACATCGCTTCAGGCAAATGCCGGGATTGTTCCTCTGAAAGGGCACGGTCTAATTCCCGACCTAACCTGGGACCGATGACCTCGCTGTTTGGTCGCTCCCCTCAAATCTACCAACCAAACAGTTTACCGATCAGAAGGGACACGTACATTATTATCCACTTGGAAAGCGGCATAGATACAGTGTAAGTATCATGAGGGCTCCGCGGGGCGACTGTTGATGCTGAGATATGGCCAACGGCTTTTCCTGGCCGCCCGGTTTATACCTGCGCCGTTGCCTTGCCTCGCCACAGATAAGATGCAGTAGGGGACCATGAAAACTGAGCGTTTCCCACGTCTTCGATGAGCCCTGTCGCCGTCAGATTTCGGGTTCTTTGCGCCGATGGCAACGACGCCAACGAGCCTACCGTTCCACGTTGCTCTGGTGGATTAATTGCGTCGAGGCAGCCGTATCCAGGGCGTTTATGAGCTATAGTAAATTCCGACTGACAATGAACGGCTTCAGAATTTTATTACACGGCAATAAGGGATCTAGAATTGGAAATCAAGACACGTTCGTAGGATGTGTCGACCTGGAGAAAGCGTTCGACATTGTAAAATGATGCAAGGTGTTCGAAAATCTTAAAAAAAATGGGGTTAAGCTGTAGGGAGAGACAGGTAATATACAACTTCTGCAAGAGCCAAGAGGCAGTAATAAGAGTGGAAGACCAAGAACGAAGTCCTCAGATTGAAGAGGATGTCAGACAGGGATGTAAGCTTTCGTGCCTACTGTTCAATCTGTACACACAAGAAGAAATGATGGCAATAAAAGAAAGGTTCAAGAATGAAACTAAAATTCAAGGTAGAAGGATATCAATGTTAGTATTCGCTGGTAACATTGCTATCCTCAGTAAAAGTGAAGGAGGCTTACGGAATTTGCTAAACGCAATGAACAGTCTAATGAGCACAGAATATGGATTGACAGTAAATCGGAGAAAGACTGAAGAAAGATTATAGCGAGAAACTTCATATCGGTATTGGTGATCACGACGCATATGTGAAGTTCAATAATGCTGCCACCTAGGCAGCAAAATAGCCTATGCTGGACGGAGCAAGTAGAACGTAAAATGCAGACTCGAACTGAGAAAGGCATGTCTACTAATATCAAACATACACCTTAATCTGAGGAACAAGTTTCTGACAATGTACGTCTGGAGCACAGCATGCTATTGTAGTGAAACATGTACTGTGATAAAACCGGTACAGAAGAGAATCGAAGAATTTGAGATGCGGTGCTACAGAAGAATACTGAAAACTATGTGGACTTATAAAATAAGAAAGGAGGAGTTTTTGCTAAGAATTGGAGAAGAAAGGAACATATGGAAAGCACTGAAAGAAGAAGGGACAGAACAGAAGCATATCTGTTAAGAATAACGGAATAACTTCCATGGTACTAGAACGAGCTGGAGGGGAAGACGGAGATTGGAATACACCCAGAAAATTATTGGGGACACATGTTGCAGGAGCTACTCTGAGATGAAACGTCGGCGCAGCAGAGGAACATCAAACCATTCAAAAGTCTGATGCAGCGTTGTTTAAGGCGCCATGTTATGGATTGCGCGGCCCCTCCAGCCAGAGTTCGAGTCCTCCCTCGAGCATGGGTGTGTCTGTGTGTTGTTCTTAGTATAAGTTTAAGTAGTGTTTGTCTAGGGACCGATTACCTAAGCAATTTGGTCCCTTAGGAATTAACACACGCATACAAAAGACTGATGACTTAAAAAAAAAAATAGTGGTCCTGGTAAGACCCTTCCACTGAGCAGGGCTGCTGAGTGGTTGTAGCAGACAGAGCAAGGTAGGCTGGCATACTGTTTCGCTGCTGGAGTCCGGTTGTTCTTCCTTTATACTGTCCCTGTTGACACGTACAGATAATACGAATATCGTGCTAGACTCTTTTGGGATCGTCACCCGTGGTCTAGGGGTAGCGTCTTTGATTCATAATCAAAAACGTCTTCGGTTCCGGGTTCGATCCCCGCCACTGCCTAAATTTTGATAAATAATCAGCATTGGCGGCATAAGAAGTCAGCCTCATTCTGCCAACGGCCTTGTCAAAGAGGGCGGAGGAGTGGATAGAGGATCAGGGCACTCTCTTGTCCTAGGGGTGGGAAATTGCCCCTAAAGGCGGAAGAATCAGCAATGATCAACGACATGAGGATGCAGAAGGCAATGGAAACCACTGCATTAAAGACACGTAACGTGTATCCACAGGACATGTGGCCTGTGAAGAAGTGTCATGATGATCTCTCCATTGGCAAAAGATTCCAGAATAGTCCCCCATTCGGATCTCCGGGAGGGGACTGCCAAGGGGGAAGTTACCATGAGAAAAAGATTGAATAATCAACGAAAGGAAAACGTTCTACGAGTCGGGGCGTGGAATGTCAGAAGCTTGAAGATGATAGGGAAACTAGAACATCTGAAAAGGGAAATGCAAAGGCTCAATCTAGATATAGTAGGGGTCAGTGAAGTGAAGTGGAAGGAAGACAAGGATTTCTGGTCAGATGAGTATCGGGTAATATCAACAGCAGCAGAAAATTGTATAACAGGTGTAGGATTCGTTATAAATAGGAAGGTAGGGCAGAGGGTGTGTTACTGTGAACAGTTCAGTGACCGGGTTGTTCTAATCAGAATCGACAGCAGACCAACACCGACAACGATAGTTCAGGTATACATGCCGACGTCGCAAGCTGAAGATGAACAGATAGAGAAAGTGTATGAGGATATTGAAAGAGTAATGCAGTATGTAAAGGGGGACGAAAATCTAATAGTCATGGGCGACTGGAATGCAGTTGTAGGGGAAGGAGTAGAAGAAAAGGTTACAGGAGAATATGGGCTTGGGACGAGGAATGAAAGAGGAGAAAGACTAATTGAGTTCTGTAACAAGTTTCAGCTAGTAATAGCGAATACCACGTTCAAGAATCACAAGAGGGGGAGGTATACTTGGAAAAGGCCGGGAGATACGGGAAGGTTTCAATTAGATTACATCATGGTCAGACAGAGATTCCGAAATCAGATACTGGATTGTAAGGCGTACCCAGGAGCAGATATAGACTCAGATCACAATATAGTAGTGATGAAGAGTAGGCTGAAGTTCAAGACATTAGTCAGGAAGAATCAATACGCAAAGAAGTGGGATACGGAAGTACTAAGGAATGACGAGATACGTTTGAAGTTCTCTAACGCTATAGATACAGCAATAAGGAATAGCGCAGTAAGCAGTACAGTTGAAGAGGAATGGACATCTCTAAAAAGGGCCATCACAGAAGTTGGGAAGGAAAACATACGTACAAAGAAGGTAGCTGCGAAGAAACCATGGGTAACAGAAGAAATACTTCAGTGATTGATGAAAGGAGGAAGTACAAACATGTTCCGGGAAAATCAGGAATACAGAAATACAAGTCGCTGAGGAATGAAATAAATAGGCAGTGCAGGGAAGCTAAGACGAAATGGCAGCAGGAAAAATGTGAAGACATGGAAAAAGAAATGATTGTCGGAAGGACAGACTCAGCATACAGGAAAGTCAAAACAACCTTTGGTGACATTAAAAGCAACGGTGGTAACATTAAGAGTGCAACGGGAATTCCACTGTTAAATGCAGAGGAGAGAGAAGATAGGTGGAAAGAATACATTGAAAGCCTCTATGAGGGTGAAGATTTGTCTGATGTGATAGAAGAAGAAACAGGAGTCGATTTAGAAGAGATAGGGGATCCAGTATTAGAATCGGAATTTAAAAAAGCTTTGGAGGACTTACGGTCAAATAAGGCAGAAGGGATAGATAACATTCCATCAGAACTTCTAAAATCATTGGGGGAAGTGGCAACAAAACGACTATTCACGTTGGTGGGTAGAATATATGATTCTGGCGACATACCATCTGACTTTCGGAAAAGCATCACCCACACAATTCCGAAGACGACAAGAGCTGACAAGTGCGAGAATTACCGCACAATCAGCTTAACAGCTCATGCATCGAAGCTGCTTACAAGAATAATATACAGAAGAATGGAAAAGAAAATTGAGAATGCACTAGGTGACGATCAGTTTGGCTTTAGGAAAAGTAAAGGGACGAGAGAGGCTATTCTGACGTTTCGGCTAATAATGGAAGCAAGGCTAAAGAAAAATCAAGACACTTTCATAGGATTTGTCGACCTTGAAAAAGCGTTCGACAATATAAAATGGTGCAAGCTGTTCGAGATTCTGAAAAAAGTAGGGGTAAGCTATAGGGAGAGACGGGTCATATACAATATGTACAACAACCAAGAGGGAATAATAAGAGTGGACGATCAAGAACGAAGTGCTCGTATTAAGAAGGGTGTAAGACAAGGCTGTAGCCTTTCGCCCCTACTCTTCAATCTGTACATCGAGGAAGCAATCATGGAAATAAAGGAAAGGTTCAGGAGTGGAATTAAAATACAAGGTGAAAGGATATCAATGATACGATTCGCTGATGACATTGCTATCCTGAGTGAAAGTGAAGAAGAATTAAATGATCTGCTGAACGGAATGAACAGTCTAATGAGTACACAGTATGGTTTGAGAGTAAATCGAAGAAAGACGAAGGTAATGAGAAGTAGTAGAAATGAGAACAGCGAGAAACTTGACATCAGGATTGATGGTCACGAAGTCAATGAAGTTAAGGAATTCTGCTACCTAGGCAGTGAAATAACCAATGACGGACGGAGCAAGGAAGACATGAAAAGCAGACTCGCTATGGCAAAAAAGGCATTTCTGGCCAAGAGAAGTCTACTAATATCAAACATCGGCCTTAATTTGAGGAAGAAATTTCTGAGGATGTACGTCTGGAGTACAGCATTGTATGGTAGTGAAACATGGACTGTGGGAAAACCGGTACAGAAGAGAATCGAAGCATTTGAGATGTGGTGCTATAGACGAATGTTGAAAATTAGGTGGACTGATAAGGTAAGGAATGAGGAGGTTCTACGCAGAATCGGAGAGGAAAGGAATATTTGGAAAACACTGATAAGGAGAAGGGACAGGATGATAGGACATCTGCTAAGACATGAGGGAAGTAGTTCCATGGTACTAGAGGGAGCTGTAGAGGGCAAGAACTGTAGAGGAAGACAGAGATTGGAATACGTCAAGCAAATAATTGAGGACGTAGGTTGCAAGCGCTACTCTGAGATGAAGAGGTTAGCACAGGATAGTAATTTGTGGCGGGCCGCATCAAACCAGTCAGTAGACTGATGACCAAAAAAAAACTTTTGGAACCACTGTATCGAATGGAAATGCAAAATTACAGTTTAAAAATCGTTTTGTTAGCAGTTGGAAACAAACCAACTGGGTTTCGCATGAAAGATACAATACTGGTTGGGCTGACGCCAGCTATACATTGAAAAATATAAACTGCAAAAATCTACCGAAATTTTAGAGAATATACGCGTGACCACTCTTAGACGGGATACCCGATGTACAGGGTACAAGAGCCGTTTCTTTTTATTGGTGACTGTGGTCAATATACGGAACAACAGTGTATGTAACTTGAGTCTTACAAACTGCTGGTTTGCATCATAGTATTGCTGTACGTGAAATGCGGATCATCTGAAACGCGATGAAAAAGAAAAAAAAAAATAGAAGCGTCTGAAATTTGGTACTATCAAAGAATGATAAAAATTAAGTGGACAAATGGAGCTTTAAGAAAAGAAATACTAAAAGGAGTAGGTGAGGAAATGAGTCAATGAAAAGGTTACTGGGGCCTCTGCTACGTCATCCAGGTATAGTTAACGAGGCACTGGGGGAACAGTAGACAGGGAAACATTTAGTGGGGGCAGAGCAATGGTTACAATATACAGAACAGATCATGGAAGATGTTCTGAAGTAGATTTCCACAAGAGAGAGGACGAGATTGAGGACATTATCAGACGAGTCGGAAAATTGATGATTTATATGAAAAAAAGTTATTTGCTAATTTTTACCATCGCGGCCAATTATACAAGGCGAACAAAATAAAACTGGACCGGCAAATAGTTCATGCACCTTAAGATATGCAAACCAACTTACATCAAATACTTAGCAAACATTTACAAGATCTCGCTCGACTGAAGGCTGGAAAGCTTCAGAGGTCAAACGTATAATAAAAAAAGGAAATAGGAAAAATCCGCTGAATTACAGACCCATATAAAAAACGTCGATTTGTAGTATTTTAAACATGTGCTGTGTTCGAACATTATGAATTCCCTCGAAGAAATTAATTTATTCACAAATAGCCAACACGGATTCAGAAAATATTGTTCTTGCGAAGCAAAACTAGCTCTTTATCCTCACGAAGTAATGAGTGCTACCGACAGGGAACCCAAAGTGATTCGGTATTTTTAGATTCCCGGAAAGCTTTGCCACCGTTTCTTACAAGCGACTACGGAGTGTTGTCTTAACTGTGAAACTAGATTTGTGGTTTCCTGTCAGAAAGGTCACAGTTCGTAACAGTTGACTTAAATTCGTCGAGTGACACAAAAGCGGGATTTTGCGTTCCCCAGGGAATTGTCACAGGCACCGTACTGTTACTGAGATTTATAAACAATTAGTGAGACAATCTGAGCAGTCCTCTTCGAATGTCTGCGGATGATGCTGTCATTTATCGTCTCGTAAAGTTATCATACGATCAAAACCGTATGCAAAATGATTTAGAGAAGATATCAGTACGGTTATTGACTCTCAATAATGGAAAGGTTGAAATCATCCACTTGAGAAATAAAATGGCTCCGCTTAATTTAGGTTACACCATAAAGCACACAAATCTAGAGACTGTGAATCCAACTACATACTTAGGGATTACAATACCGAATAACTTAAAGTGGAACGAACACACAGATTATACTGTGGGCAAAGCGATACAAAGACTGGGATTTATTGAGTGAACAGAAAATGCAATAGATCTACTAAAGAGACTGCCTACACATCGCTAGTCCTTCCTCTTCTGGAGTAATGCTGCACGATGGGGCATCGGCTTCAGCATTGACGGAGGACAATGACAAACATCAAAGAAGGGCAGCTCGTTTTGTATAGAGCAGAGGGTGCCTTGGATATGATACGCCAGTTGCTGCATAAATCTTTAAAACAAAGGCGTTTCTCGTTGCTACAGGATCCTCACATTAAGTTTATATCACCAATTTTCTCCTTCGAATGCGAAAATATTTGGTTGTTTCCCGTCTGCAAGGGAAAATAAAGTGAGAGAATAAAGAGAAAAGGGAGAATAAAGTGAGAGAAATCAGAGCTCGTAGGAATGATTTAAGTATTCGTTTTTCTCGCACGCTGTCGAGAGCGGAACAGTAGAGAAATAGTCGAAGGTGTCTGGTTCGATGAACCTTCTCCCAAAAACTTAATTGTTAATTGCAAAGAAGTCGTGTAAATGTAGACGTAGATGCCCGGCTAACGAATGATATAAGTTGGGTTGCCTATCTTAAGGTGCAGTGTTCTTTTGCCTACCTGTACTTGTTCAGGATCCTACTCCATACACACTTTAACACAGTATAAAACACTTTCCAATTTACCGAAGTACGACACACTGAAGGTGGTGATTGCATGTCAGGTACCTGAGTTTTAGAAATGAAGCCCGTGCAGTGCCAAATCAAGATTGTACGATTCCGTTTTCAGACAGCTTAGGTCCTTGCTTATATGATTCTACTAACTCTCTCAAATCTGTTTCTATTCACGTAGATATGTCCACACTCCTGTTAATGATAAAAAAAAATTATTTATTGAAATTAAGTGATGCTCAATTAGTTGAGAAGGCACGGAATTTCTCCGATATCAGCGGTTATCACACAGTGATCTGCGAAGGAGAAGTGGTTTAAACGTGTATCATGGATCTTGATTTCCCAGTCTACGTCGTCCAATGATTTCTCAATATAACTTCACGGTTTAAGTTGAACAGTTTCCGACTGTTTAGTATAATGATGTCATATGAAACGTAGTCGCTAGCCTTGATTACGATCGTTTCTTAATTGTTTTGTTTGCTTTTCTATCTAGCAGCATGCGATTATGCTGGTTAATAAAGATGTGGGTCTACTTGCCGATCACAAAATTTTTGTGCTACGACCAGGAGGGAAAAGACAGCGTCCTTTGTTCCGAGTCATCTACTGAAATTAAACTTCTTCATGCATGATTACCTCTTCTTCACACCAAGCTGTGGAGTGTTCCAAGGGACACTTTCAAAGTCTCTCACAGTAGACCGAATAATCTGTGGTTGCTGCGGTGTAAAGTAATGAGGAGTAGCAGAAATGAGAACAGTGAGAAACTTATCAGAGTTGATGGTCACGAGGTAGATAAAGTTAAGGAATTCTGCTACCTAGGGGACAAAATAACCAATGACGGACGGAGCAAGTAGGGCATCAAAAGCAGGCGAGCACTGGCAAAAAGGGCATTCCTAGCCAAGAGAAGTCTACTAGTATCAAACGTAGGACTTGATTTGAGAACGAAGTTTGTTAGAGTTTACGTCTTGAGCACATCATTGTGTGGTAGTGGAATATGGACTGTGGAAAAACCGGAATTGAAGACAATCGTAGCATCTGGATGTGGTGCTACAGACGAATGTTGAAAATTAGGTGGACTGATGAGGCGAGGAATGAGGAGGCACTGTGCAGAATTGGAGAGGAATGGAACATGTGGAAAATATTAACAAGGAGAAGGGACAGGATGATAGGACATTTTTAAGCATCAGGGAGTGGCTCCCATGGTACCAGAGGGAGCTGTGGAGGACAAAAAGTGTAGAGGAAGACAGAGATTGGAATACATACAGCAGATAATTTAGGATACAGGTTGCAAGTGCTATTCTGAGATGTAGAGGTTAGCACAGGAGAGGAATTCGTGGCTGGCCGCATCAGACCTGTCAGGAGAGCGATGACTCAAAAACATAAAATAAACTGCAGTGTTCAGCATTCGACTTGCTTGGCTAATTTATGAAGATTTACTTCGTGCATAAGCCGAATTATAATTACTGTAGTGAGCTCGTTGATTAAGATTTCGCTGGTCATCTTTTTTCATCACATGAGTTTGGAAATACTGCTGATCAGCTGTTGTTTCGCTGTCTTTTTGTGTATCCAGTTGTATGACTGAGATAGAACTCTACGCTATCGACAGATGTAGCTGACATTCCATTTATGGACACTTGCCTTTTACTCAGAGTACATAAAAATATTGTTCTTTGTTCCACAAGGTATTATACTTCATATGAGCTACGGTAATGTTAGCTTGACTTAGGAAGTAAACATCGCACGCGGCGAACCTGGGGCACGTGATCTGTTTCACAGCCGATGAGAAATAAAGCTTCGCTCACAATAATAACAGTTGACCACTGTATCCCGCATCTCGTGGTCGTGCGGTAGCGTTCTCGCTTCCCACGCCCGGGTTCCCGGGTTCGATTCCCGGCGGGGTCAGGAATTTTCTCTGCCTCGTGATGGCTGGGTGTTGTGTGCTGTCCTTAGGTTAGTTAGGTTTAAGTAGTTCTAAGTTCTAGGGGACTGATGACCATAGATGTTAAGTCCCATAGTGCTCAGAGCCATTTGAACCATTTTTTTTTAGTTGACCACTGTTAACGTTGTTACGAGCAGTGCGTGAGCTGAAGTGGAAACTACTGTCAAATAATAATGATATCCGCAAATATAAATATGATACGCCACATACACATATGTTGGGTCGTGTTCTATGTGATCCCCACATCTCCCGTTCGTAGAAGAATAATTGTACCATGTAATTTCATGTAAAATTAAAATGCATGGTAGAAGTATAAATACAAACATTTTATCACGGTATGCAAACATAAAATATTATTACTCTATACAAAACACTTCAAAATGAAATCTGCACTTTTTGAGTACGCAAGGCTTCATGTCAGATTGAGCAAAAAATGTTGTTTCTGTGAACCGAGCGTAATATGCCAGATCTGTCATATTAATGTGACGGCCGAATAACAAACGATGGCAGTTTATCGAAATAACACGCAGTGGAATGACTTAATTATATTGTGAAAGCGTCAACCACGAAGTTTCGCTCCCCTCCACAGATAAATAATGTTACTTGCATTGCATGAAAATGCAGGAAGAACACTTGTTCGCTGTTTGTAGTGTAACTAGAGCGCAGTTACATTTAGATCATCGTATTGCTGGGCTTTGAAACTGCAACAGCATTAAGCGTGCATGCAACAAACAATTTGAAATAAGCGAGTGATCAGCATTTCAGCATAACCACAGGAAGTAAGAAGTAGTCCCATTATCTGCATTCTGTATATGTAGATCGCTAAAAGGATAAGACCAACACTTGTCAAGCGATGACAGTTGCAGGTTGCAATCATTTTTTTTTTCAGTATTTCATATAATTATTGAAGCAATTTAAAAATTTAAAATGGTGTCCTATTCGACACATTAGGACGTATAATCTTAAGTCAGAAGTTTAACATATTAAGTCTAGTATTAGGGTCAGAAACTGTGTGTATGTGTGTCTCACGGCGCGGAAACTACAGAGACTATGTTCATTTTGCATACAATTTCGACCTTTTTCTAACTTACGCCTCCCCCCCCCCACCCACCCCCCACCCACCCCCACCCCAAAGACACCCAGAATAATGAAAGGAAAAAGTTTACGATCACTACATTTTCACTTCTCGTGAAATAAACCTTCAGCATTAGGCTTTACGTTTTAATTACTTCTTTACTACTAACTCTCCTCACAACACACTTTAAAGACAGTATTCAAAAAATGGCTCTGAGCACTATGGGACTCAACTGCTGAGGTCATTAGTCCCCTAGAACTTAGAACTAGTTAAACCTAACTAACCTAAGGACATCACAAACATCCATGCCCGAGGCAGGATTCGAACCTGCGACCGTAGCGGTCTTGCGGTTCCAGACTGCAGCGCCTTTAACCGCACGGCCACTTCGGCCGGCAAAGACAGTATTGATACACAGTCTTGAACGTACCTGCAAAATTATGTCATTGTACGGCGCGTACTTCAGCAGATATGACGTAATAAACATTGATATGCGTGGGAAACCTGCTGTAGTACCTGGGAAATCGTTTCTTTAAAGAATCAGGGCTGACAAGAATAAAGGCAAAGAAAGATTGCACAGTGGGTTTATCAGTCAGAAATTGCATTTGCAGCTTGGTTCTTTCTAGAATATTCGTGTTGCGCCCCTTGTTGAAAGAAGGAACGAGCAGTAGTATTTGTTGTTGGAATACACCGAGAATAACGAGCTGCCGTATTTCCGTAATTGTTTGTGTTCGTGGTTTTTATAAGAGGCGCAGATCGCAATAAGGTCATCGCAAACCCAAATCTATAGTAAAGTGATACACATTACCATCGATCAGTAACATCAAAAAGGATGAAAAATAAAATGATATATGTCACATGTCCATTATCGATACACAAAAAGTTTATGCTGCAAAAACAAGCGGTCGTGGTGCAGGTCACGTCATCAACCGGTCCCTCCATACAAGTAGGCTTCATGGGCGGTGCAGTCGTTTCAAACAACCATCGAGTCAGGTGTTGCTTCTGTAGATCGGGCACCGCAGGGAGTGTGGGGAGTGGTGCCTAGTTTAGGCGCTTAAAAAGACAGGGAGTTTCAGGAATCGGTTGGAGTACTAAGTTTCGCCCCGAAGTTGCTAAGTTGCTAACCTGCTCAGGGGAAGTACACAACACGTTCTTCGTGGAGGCAGTCAATGGACCGACAAGGGAGGCACGCTTTCTCTTAAGATGCCCAACACTGCACCACTCCACACGCCGAAACGATTCTCAGTAACGTATTCGTCCGCGAGAAACAGATGACAAGGCCGTTTGGTATGATATAATCGTAACGTCCGGCAGCCAGTACTGAGTAATAGGCGGTGACAATTATCCATTTGAACTTTGACACTGTAGATATTATCGAAAGGTCACTCAGAAAAACCGAAGAAATCCTGGTCATTAGTGGAGGTTGTCCGTCGAACTACAGTGAGTGTGCAGACACCCGTGGACGAGACAGGGACTGAACCTGAGCAGCAAAGAAAATGCAATAATGCTATCTTTCGTTTGAAATGTTCTTTTACAAAGCACAAGCCAGAAATATTACTCCAGTTTAATTCCCATACCAATAAAAACATAAAATGACTGAAACCCACCTGATGGTGAGGCGACCGCTCGCCACGGGCCGAAATTCCGGTCCGGCACCAATTTTCACAGTCGACGTTCCATTACACTGCTGAGGATTATCTATATTTGGAATTGCGAATACATTTCAAGTATTTCCTCTTAATTCTAAGTACCACACGCATTGCAGTATCGCTTCGAAATCTCAAAAAACGATCAAACCTCCAGAGGCCAATGAACTCCCTATCAGATTAGGTACCAAATTTACGTCGCAAATCCTCGGCAGCCATTTGTTGTAGAATCTTAGAACGTATTCTGAGCTCAAATTTAATAATGTCCGTCAAACTGAATGTCCTCCTCCATGCCAGCCATAATAGTTGTCGAATATCGATCATGTGAAACTCATGATTCTTCGAAACCATGGATCAAGGAAGTCTGAGCAGCAGTATTTCTAGACTTCGTAAAAGAACGTTACTTATAACCACACATATGCTTATTACCGAATGTTCGATTGTATGGAGGCCTCAAGTGAAGTTTGTGACTGGATTGAGAATTTATTGCTTGAGAGGACGTAGCAGGTTTTCTTGGACGGAGAGTTACAGGCAGATGTATAAGTAAATTTAGGTATGGCCCAGCGAACTGTCGTGGGACCACTTCTGTTCGCGTTGTACGTTACTGACCTTGCAGGCAATGTTAACAGACTCTTCGCAGATGATGAAGCTATCTACTACGAACTATTGTGTGAAAATGGCTGCAGAAACATTCAGTGAGATGTTGATAAAATTTCAAAGAGGTGCAAAGATTCACAACTTACTTTGAATGTTCATAAATGTACAGTTTCGCTTTTCACGAAACGAACAAACGTAGTATCCTATGGCTACAGCATCAATGAGTGACAGTTTGAATCTGCCAACAAATAAATAGCCCTGACAGTTTATAGGGACGTGAAATGGAAAGACCACGTAGGCTGAGTCGTAGGTAAGTCACGCGGCAGACTTCGGTTCATTGGTAGGGAAATGCAGTTAGTCTACAAAGAAAATTCCTTACAAAACACTCGGACGACCAATCGTAGAATACTGCTCTAGCGTGTCGCACCTGTTCCAAATAGGGCTAACAGGCCATATTGAACGTATATAAAGAATGGGAACGCAGATGGTCACAGGTTTGTTGCTGAAAAAATTGCTCTTGGAAATGCTTTGATAAAGACGCAAAATATCCCGTCGAAGAATACTTAGTAAGTTCCAAGAACTAACTTGAAGCGACACGTCTAGGAATATACTACAACTCACTACGTATCGCACTCGTAGGTATGGCGTAGACAAGATTAGACTACTTACAGCGCACACAGAGGAGTTAAAGCAATCATTCTCCTTCCACGTCACAGTAATTACATGCGACATAAAAAGGCCTGATAACTGGTAATACAGGAAGCATCCCCTGCCACGCACTATACAGTGGTTTGAAGAGCACGTATGTAGAGAAAAAGTACATAGTAATCATCTTAGTAACTCTCCCTGCTTTCTTAACAGGCGGTAAGATATGTAAATTCACAGATTGAAATTTAAGAGTTATTAAATATTTACTCAATAAAAATTCTAAATACTATGGAATGTTACGGCGTATCTGTACTTTAGAGTTTTCTATGTCAAGTCCTACGGTAGCACCACATGCGTCGTTACAAGAGGTATCCGAAGTACCCTCCGCTATGCATCACAGGTTTGCGGGTCTTCGAGATGTATGTAGACTCCAATAAAAATCCAAGAAAGGTGTAGAAGTTACAGGCTGTTGCTACTACCTGTATTATCTGGAATAGTGTGAAATAGAAGAAAAGGTTACGCCTTTATGTTGTGCAATCAGAAACGAACTCACTAACAAACATATAAACATTACGAGGCTAACCAACTCTACTGAAGACTGTGGGAAAGAATAAGTACCTGAAAGGAAAAGCAGAATGTTAGTGAAATAATCTTGGGAAAACAAAGAAGAAAATGAAGTAAATGAATCGTAGGCGAAAAGTATCATTATTTTCGTAACACGAAAACGTAGCGGAAAAGCAGTGCATTTTTTATACTAGGAAATTAACCTATGAATTAAAATTTAAAAATTAAAAACTGTCTCTCTGTTTTCTGCGTGACCCCAAGATGAGAGTGAGATGGGAAGTACTTAACATTTTTCCCTCTATACGGAGGAACTTTTGGTTAAGGTCAATCCTAATGCAACATCATTCAACCTCTAATTATGGGTCGTCACCGGCACGGCAGTGACGCTAGAGAACCACCATGTTCTGAATATCTACGCCAGTGTCGCAGGGATATATTCTTCGCAGGTAGTTAGCGGTTACGACGATACCTAACGGTTGCTGCTAAGCATTTGCTCTTCCTAACAGCATCTTCATCCCCACGAGCAAACCAATTGTGTCTTTACTCGTACTCTAAATACTTGGGCTGTGTACGGCGCTGTTGAAAAAAGGGTAGCTTGATGTAGTCACGATGTCGGGCCCCGCACGCTACTTTCATGCCACACAGCTAATTCGCTGCAAATAATATACTATAGCTGCGATTCTGTAGTCAAATAGTATGTGCATTGGCTAGAACTGCGAGTTAATAAAATACGCAGAAGTACAAAATAAAACATAAACGAATAATTTAATAAAAAGGATTCTATTATAACATCTGTAATTGATGTAGATGACAGAGAATTACGTTGAATAATTATTCAGAAGTTACAGTAGTGTAGCGGCCTTTCACCAACCAGAAACAGTCATCTATATGTCTTCCTCCATAGCGCAGCGGTAGTTTTACCGCCTACCACTCAAATGGGCCCGGGTTCGATTCCCGGCTGGGGACTGGGTGTTGTGTGTTGTCCCTCGTCATTTTCATCACCATCATTGACTAGAGATGGGGGATCCGCTCTTGAACTAATTCATAGAGTTCAATCTTTGAAAGGAGTGAACAATCAGTGATTCAGAAAAAAAGAACGGTAGCTCCAAACGTTTCCCAGGCAGAGAGAGAGAGAGAGAGAGAGAGAGAGAGAGAGAGAGACGGAGCATATCAGCAGCGCCTCTGCTGGTCAGAGCACAGTGCACGCCACACAACACAGCCAGCGCCGGCCTCTGCCCTGCTTCTACCTTGGCTGCCTGCATTGTGCAGTGCCCCATTGGATTTTGTGTTTCACATATGCCGGGCCGTCTCTGTGCGTCGTCTGCCGTGTGCACTGTGCAGTGTCTGGCGCAGCTTAACTTCGCATCGCACTCTGTCGGCGATCGTTTCAGTCGCACGTCCTGCCCTCTAGGCAGTTGATGCCAGCAACAGGACAGAGAGCCACCTAGCGGATAACATAGGAACTACTTGCAAAAACCTGCTCGCAAGGGAGCGGACGATTTGTCTCGGAGCGGGTGAGCTCCCCCCATCCTCGGAACTCGCCCGCTCAACGCTCACCCCACCGTCTCGACTCTAGCCAGAGCGTCGAGCAAAGCGACTCTGGTGTCACTCTGGTCTCTGCGGTCTCAGCTCACGCAGTAATACAGCTCGCGGCTCGACCTGCTCGACTCAGCGCCTCTGCATCGGAGTTTGTCCCCACTGGATATTGTTCTTCATAGTAATACCGCTATGTATATTACATTATTATGTTATGTATACATCAATTGTTTTTATTTTATTTTTATTTGTTTAAACTGATTAGATTAGGTTCCTGATGACTACTCTTACTATAGGATTTTTATTATGGACACTCGAATTTACGCTTTAATTACGAGCGAACCGATAAACGTATCGCAAAATGTGATACACCAATATTTTCCTTGTTTTATTCTGCGTAAGGCTATATGCAGCACTTTCGTTTTACAGTCAAATTTATATTTTTTTTTCTTATTCTGGTACGGATTTTGCGATTTTAGGCGTCTTCGAAAGGAAAAATATATGGCTTGCGATGTATTTGTATGAGGTTAATGAAATTTTAATACATTATAGCCAAATATATTGTTAATGTAAATCTCAAGTTACAACATTTTCCGATCACCCAAAAAACCACGCTAGTGCAAAATAAATCAATAATCAAAAACTTTGTCATATCGTGGAAATTTCAATAAACAATACAAAATTCTTACTCATTATCTATGTTACTTCAAAATAGGATCAAATAAGATCAAAATACAGGTATAGTACTGGAATAAACCAAGTTTAAAGGGCAATGTGCCTTTCATTTATTTTCTTTTGTAAATGAGTGGTGAGTCATGAAAAACAGCTAATTCATTTCAGGGAGTGAACAGTTCTGATCCAATCTCTGAAAAGAACAGTTTTGCCCATCTCTATCATTGACACGCAAGTCGCCGAAATGGCGTCAACTAGAAAGACGGCGGCCGAACCCCGAAGGGGATATTCCGGCCAACAAATGTCACACGATCATTTCATTTCATCATCTATATGATTCAGTTATGAACATTACTCTAGACAGGTCTACCTTCTTCCAGAATTCACGACAAAGTGTCCAAAATCACTCCCTTGAACTGTCCATTCGAGAAGTTCCAGTCTCTACTTGACTCCCGTAGCGTTCCACTGCTATGTGCTTTTCCATTGGTTGAGTGCAATCCACGCCAAAAATATATCGTCCTTAAGCTCTACGGACATGGTTTGGAAGAAGTTGACCACTTCCTGGACTAAAGTAATAAATAACAACAATATTTACATAAATAAATGTCAAAACATTCAGTCACGCTCAAATCATTTACAATGTATGCCAGTAATAGTTCATAGATAAATAAGCCAGCATTCTTGTGCAAGTGTTTAAACAATTATTTATGCTTTCTTGACAGACGCATCTTCTACTTCTTTTCAATTGTGGTGTCCGCTAATACATGCGCTTGTAAATTAGCAGAGTTTTCTTAATTGCAGTAGCAATCAACATTTAAATAAAGTTACTGGCAAAACAATACATTGTTCATTAAATGAAAACACAATATGACGAAATAAAAGGTGCAGTGTTCATTTGCTTTGTAAATGTGGGAAAAAAAGAGATATGAAAACGTAATGAATCATGAGATAAAGTAGATAAAGATACATTGAAGCGCCAAAGAAACTGGCATACACATGCATGTTCAGATACAGATATATGTAAACACGTATAATACGGCGCTGCGGTCGGCAACGACTATTTAAGACAAGTGTCTGGCGCAGTTGTTAGATCGGCTACTGCTTCTACAATGGCAAAGTGAGTTTGAACGTGGTGTTATAGTCGACGCACGAGCCAAGGGACACGGCATCTCCGAGGTATCGATGAAGTGGGGATTTTCCCGTGCGACTACTTCACGAATGTACCGTGAATATCAGAAATCCGGCAAAACATCAAATCTGCGACATCGGTGCCGCCGAAAAAAGATTCTGCAAGAACGGGACCAACGACGACTGAAGAGAATCGTTCAACGTGACAGAAGCGCAACCCTTCAAAATTGCTGCAGGTTTCAGTGCCGGGCCATCAACAAGTGTCAGCGTGTGAACAATCCAGCGAAGCTCCATCGATATGGGCTTTCGTAGCCGAAGGTCCAGTCGTGTACCCTTGATTACTGCACGACACAAAACTTGCTCGGACAAGTCTCGTTTCAAATTGTTTCTAGCTGAAGGACGTGTGTGAGTATGGAGACAACCTCTGTACGAGTATGGAGACAACCTCATGAATCCAAGGAACCTGCACGTCAGCAGGGGACTGTTGAAGCTGGTGGAGGCTCTGTAATGGTGTGGGGCATGTGCAGTTAGTGTGGCATGGGACCCTGATATGTCTACATACGACTCTGACAGGTGAAACGTACTTAAGCATCCTGTCTGATCATCTGCAACCATTCATGTCCACTGAGCATTCCGACGGACTTGGGCAATTCCAGCAGGATAACACGACACCTGACATGTCCATAATTGCTACAGAGTGGCTCCAGGAACACTCTTCTGAGGTTAAACACTTCCGCTGGCCACCAAACTCCCCAGACATGAACATTATTTAGCGTATCTGGGATGCCTTGCAACGTGCTGTTCAGAAGAGACCTCCACCCCAGCATACTCTTACGAATTTATGGACAGCCCTGCAGGATTCATGGTGTCAGCTCCCTCCAGCACTACTTCAGACACTAGTTGAGTCCATGCCACGTAATGTTGGGGCACTTCTGCTTGCTCGCGGGGTCCCTACACTATATTAGGCAGGTGTACCAGTTTCTTTGTCTTTTCGTTGTATGTAGCTTTCAGAGATATAGCTACCGTGCAGTGCTATCCTCAGAGAGAGAACGTTTGTTGAAACCGCATGAAGCGATTAAAAGTTGTTAATTCAGAGTGTCATTGTGAAAATGTTTATTCGCTGTGAGATATTAACATCTGTTGTAAAGATATTGAGATACTGTTCTGTCACTGGATGCGCCTAATTTTTCTGAGCTGGCAGATTTATTCAGATTTTTGTTAATCTTTGATGTGAATTTTTGTCAAATCTCAAAGGGCCGCTATTTACCCATCTTTAAGATTGCCTGACATTTCATCACTTCTTGAGCAGCTCCTCCACATAGGCCATGCGAGTAACAGCCGTCCTAGTTTCTAGTGTAGTGGATTTGCCCCATTCCTGTCGAGGCTGTCTGTCTTTGTATATCGACTCGTTCGTACCGGCCGTCTAGCCAGCCGGAAGCGCGGCCTGAGACGTGGGCCGCTAGCGTTCAGCGACTTACCTTGTACCAATACTGGCCGGCTGCTTTTTTGTTTTGTTTTAGGGCGCAACACTGCTATGGTCATTAGCGCCCGGTCCGTGACTTAGGAAACAGTAAAAACCGAAAATGGAAACCAGGAGCAATGGGAACGAAACTCAAAAAATTGGAGAAACTAAAAGCAGAAGGAAGGCTTAAAAATCCACTACAGGAAGGGGCATGGGCGGCTGCTTACCTCGACTAAGCGTGCGTAACGTTACACGATTAATACCAGACAGGTAATGGCGTCAGACGTGGAGAGTTCCCACAGAATCAACTGGTGAGAGGCGCATAGGTTTCTGTGCGAGCGTCTCTTTACGGTGGCAATAGGAAATACTCCGTACCCTGGCAGTTTGCTGCTTTTTTTGGGATCGAGTTTTTAAACAGTGCCCAGCAGGGTAACCCAGTCTCAGTTTTGTCTGTGGTATTCCGGAACAGTCAGCAAGTAGTGTCCGCATCTGTCACAGAGGACATCGTGGGCTACCGCCGGCTGCCGTCGGTACAAGATGGCGAGGTGCTAGAGCCTACAGGCTGGGTAGGACGCCGTCGTGCTACACTGTTGCTTCTCTCTCTCTCTCTCTCTCTCTCTCTCTCTCTATCTATCTATCTATCTATCTGTCTATCTTCTCTCTCTCTCTCTCTCTCTCTCTCTCTATCTATCTATCTATCTATCTATCTATCTATCTATCTGTCTATCTTTCAACCTCAGAGGATTCAATGGTTACATTTTTGTAAGTTTTACACTAGCTAATGTGTTGTATCACATAGATATGAGGAGCGGGCTTATAGTGAGTAAGGTGCACAATATCACCTTGATACGTTTATTAAAGCCAAGATATCTGAAACGCGCATTACATTAGTGACCACAAGCAACATTACACCCTCTTTCTGTTGATCAAAGCTTGTTAACTCATTGCAAATGATGAAAACGTTTTATGCATTTTCTCAGCATACAGTGGCCGCAGTACAGTCACATCTATACGGACCGAATCTGAAGCGGGTATGATAGTCTTCTTTTGCCCTTCTAGCTGCTCCTACCAAATATTTGCGCTTTCAGCTGAATATCCTATCTACACGGCGGAGCTGTTGGCAATCATGGAAGGTATTCATTGTGGTATCCGGACATTCAACTTCGTCCTTAGAGACTCTCAAAGTGTGCTTCAGGAACCGTAACATTCCGCGTTTGATAAACAGACCAATAGGTATGTTCTCCACGTATTGGCTGCCGTAAGAGGCGCGCAGACCTTGGGCACTGCGGTTCAATTACTCTGGATTAAAGGACATCATGACCTTCTTCATAATGAAACTTTTGATCGCCTTGCCAAGAGGAGTATTACACCCAATGCCGATCCCTTATACGGATCTCAAAATGACGATACAGAAGGCTGCTTATCACGCTTGGAGCCGTGAATGGCATGTCTCTCAGCACCTGGCGGCCAAACAACCGAACATCTCCTCCCGACCGTGGTTCGCCTCGGAGCAGCTTCATAGATGTTACGTGACTTCTGTCATTCGCGAGAGGCTGGGACACCGGTGATACCGTGCGAGGTGCCGGGGCTAGTAGTGTATTTATCACTAAATTCTACTAGAATCCACATGTGTAAATCATGCTCTAAGCCCCCCCCTATTCTAACTCCGACTTTTGCTGTTGCACAAGGATAAAACAAATACGCGAACTGACTCTAATCAACCCTGCTAGTGGAGTAGAAGAGAGTTTGGCACCTGCAATAATTTAATTTGATAAATAAGTTAAATAAACAAAGGTTTCATTAGCATAGTGAGGAATGATAGGGTTGCTCTATTGATTAACAGAAAGAAAGTTCTGTCCAAAATAACAATATGATTTATTAAGATTAAACGCAGAATAGTAAAAGAGACACAGGAAATATAAAACATCAAATTGGCTAAAATTGGAGATTCATACAAACACAGTAAAGGTGAAGTTGTCCCTAACTTAGATCGTGAGGTTTAAGACGAAGTGGTATGTGGAGCCAATTCCTTTCCACTCAAATCTCAAGAGAGACACACAGCTAACCCAATAGTAATTGCTGCTACTCGAAACTGAACAAAGTTAGAAAAGGATGAACAGGCGCGCTCTGCTGAGCTCTGATTATCACCTAGGAAAATCCCTATCTGCCGGTGCTGCGGACGTACATTACCAACAGTCTTCTTATCTCCCAGAACACGATCTGGCGTACCGCAGGCGAGGGCTGGTTGCTCCGACGTCCTCGACCGAAAGGCGACTGCCGACTACCCAGAGCACCCGTACAGGCCGAACACCGAACATTCCCGCCCCCACGACAGTGGCCGTGGTTACGTTCCAATCAGCAACTCGAAAACCGGCGGAAATTCCACTCCATTGCCGGAGCACTACCATTCCACCAATGGAGATTCTTGGCGCCAATTTCTGTGCTGATTTTGCAGAAAGTGCGGGAATTTTCCCGCCACAACTGCGTGGGTACACAAGTCATTCCCACGCCTCGCTGGTAGCCCGCCAGAAAGTGTTTTCGCAAAGTTTCTCTGAAGTAACGGAACCTCTAGCCCAGCCGCTACTTCACACCCCAGCGGGCGTGTCTCTTGACAATGTCGGCGTCTGAAAAGCATTCACTCGACTGCCTCACACACGTCGGCTTAACTCTCTCCAGTTCCACAGAGCCCGCCTGTCACCGGCCCACCCGGGTGACGAGAGACGCTGCGTGGGAAGTACGCGTGTTAAGGAAAAGCAACCCTCCACCGCATGCAACTAGAGAGGAGAATCGTAAGATAGAAATATGAGAGGGGGCTCATGCCACCTCTCATTGCCCCTACGCCATTTTAGATTGTAATTGGTGAGCGGTTGGCTCACTTAGGAGCAAGGTAGTGAGTCAATCGCCCAAGAACAATCTTACAAAGTGACTCCACATATCGCACTCTATAAAAAAGATCATTGCAACTGAAAAATGCAACTCATAGAGGGAGGATTATTTATGATGTGGCCAACTTCACCTTCTTAATATGGAACACTAACACTCACATCACACATCCATACCCAGGGAGCCCCTTCCAAACACCGATTCACGCAGACATTCACGCTCTAAACATGGCCCGGGCATCTGAGCCAAATATGGAGCAGTTTATTCTTTACAATCAGAGTTGGAGTGCTCCGCAATTAAATGCCCAAGATGTTACAACAATTTTAATCATTAAACTAACCTGACCTCACTCACACATGATAATATTTAAGTTAACAATCTCTTTGTGAGTTTTCAGAATCTAGTTACAACCTCCGATTCATTCTGTCTCCCTGCAGCAAGAATAACCTTTACAAAATGTTCCCTGAACTGATGGTCCATTCACAATGACAGTGGTGGTATCTGCTTCAGTTTATGGGGACTTCAGGCACACTGTTAGCATACACACAACAATAAACACAAAATACAAAAAAAAACATGATGTGGAGAACAATACAGTAATCTGTAATAAGAATTACAGTGTAAAACACAAACGCATACAAGGTATAACATACATTACAGAAACAACATAAGAGAAAGAAATTTAAGAAAAAAAAACAAGGTTCATGGGGCATCAAATTGTGCGTGCACATTGCACAAAGTTCACGACTGTGCTGAGAATGAGGCACTAAATCACATTGTTAGAAATATCCGTGGCACTTCACTGATTCCACTGTACTGACATCACATAAGGCTAAACGTCGGTTGTAGTTGCTACGTTGTGGCAACAGCAATAGGGAGTTCTGGAGTGTCTGCAGTACGCTGTTGAGATTGTAGTCAGACCCACGCATATGATCACGGCCGTATGGTAGGAAGACACAGTGATAGGCTCTCCTCACGTCGATTAATTGTCTCTGAGGTCTACTCGTTGGGATACATCACTAGTCTAGGTCTCTTCTCTCGCTGGACAGAACTTTATGTTTCCCAATATTGCAGTTCGACGAGGGATGATGGCACGTGGAGTGACTCCACAAGTGTGTGAGGTCATCCATACAGGATCGAACTAGGAGCGACTATTGTTAAAAACTGCTCTCTAATAGAGAGGAGAAGTAAGACATGAGACCATACATTTGTTAGTGTGGCACGATACTGCTTTGTGTATGCAGATCGGCCAATTGCTAGTGAGTTGTAAAAACCCAAACAGGTGAGTATAGAGCGTCCCTTTCTGTCCTGAGGCACATGAGGCGCAGGTTCTGACACGATATGTGATCTTCTTCGTGTACTCACGACAACGTGGTCTGCCGCAGGGAATCCCTCCAAGCGGCTGCCGCGTCCGGAGAGCTAGCAGGCTGTCGCGTGTCAGGGTCAACGGCCAGCCCCACTTTCGCTTGTGGCGGGGCAAGGGTCCCGTGTAATCCCTCAGGTAGGCAGCCGGGTGACTGTCAGCGTGTAGGACGGGACGCTCGCCCTCTAGCAGGTAGCCGAAGACCTCTTGTTTTTGCGCTGGCTGGCCTCTGCATTGCCACGTTCCTCGTCATCTGTACAATTCTTACAAAAGTCTTATGCCTAACTTTTTCCCATGACCTTCTATGTTATAATAAATTTACCTAATGAAACATTGATGGTCTGTCATTTCAGACACTCTTATTTTACTTTTATAGTTATTAATCTATGGCAATCATTATAACATCTAATCTAGACATGGAAATAATTTATTTTGATATACGTGTAGAGACCGATCTCAGTAAGTACATGGTGTGTGATAACTGATGCTTTGTAATGGATGAACAACTAAATGTGCGGGCCCGCACTAATATTACTATTAATTATATAGATCGACAGTAGACATGCTTCAAGAATTAACTACCATATCCCAACGATCTACATTCTACGTCTTTTAATTAAATTATGTTGTTATGCAGGTCTAAGTTTTACTGTGCTATAAAGAACATGCAACTACGCTACTTTCGCTCGCCCGTCGTCCCTCCATCTCGGGTCTGTGGTTTGGTGACCTGAAAAATAGCAACTCAACAGGCGCGCGCCACACTTGTGGTAGAAAACCCCCACAATATTAATCTAGTTATTGTTAAATCCTACAGTTTAACTTATCCTAGTATCGTACTTTCCCTTTATTTATTTATTTATTTTATTTTATTTATTTATTTATTTATTTATTTATTTATTTATTTTTATTTACCTTATACAATACCCTTACATAGTTCCTGTTACGCTGAGATGTCTTGCTGCTCGCCGCTATTGACGACAGTGATGTGCGCGCCGTACGACATGACCTCCGAGTTTTCATTACGCCTCACTGAAACTCCAGAGACTGGGTTAGCCATGGCTATACACGACAATAAATTTATAGTTGCAACTTCCTTCTCTATGTGAAGCGGTTTTCGCGATCGAAGTACACCTTTCCAGAAGCAATGTAATATGACCAAGCCAGGACTGGTTCCTGTTGAGGATTCAGACACCCAACACACGCCAGCTACACAGTATGTCACGAATATCCAAGTACAATTCCTTGGTGATTCATCTGTGACAAAAACGAGCAGCACGCTAAATCCCCAACCAGCACATTAGCATGGTAGGCTTTTATGCCCTCATTTCTCTCGTCTAGGGCACCATTAGAGTCAAATGCTCACAGGTTCACCCCGACTTGCAAGACAACGATACCGGCGCAGCTCTGCAAAAACTATACTGCCCATATTCACCCTCGAAATCGCGCAATATACCACAATCGTGCAGTGCACTGACGCGTGCCTGCAAGCATTGGTATGAACGTCTCACGAACTGGTTGTGGCCGCTATGGAGCGTATCACGACCTCTCAGAACGCTTCTAAGAGCACGTTCTTGTATGCGCCCGTTTGTGCGACGTCTCGTCACTCATCCTTATCCCTTAACATGGACACCAGATAGGAAAGGACAAAAACATTGCTCATGAAAAGGTAGTGTCTCCTACTCCATCGACATTGGAGATCGCAAACATAAACAAAAAGAGGATAGCAGCAGTAAATTCTTATGCAAGACAACGCAGCGTGTTAATACTTTAGCAATCTTAATCTATTAATGTAACGATTATTGTTCCCCGAACAAAGGTTCATATATTTGCCTATTCTACTATGTACATTTCTTACACTACTACTATTCTACGAACTCCTTTATGTGAGATATGTGGTGGAGTCCTATGGACTTCTTTCCTTTCAGCGTCTCCAATTCATAAGCATTGTGGTGAGCTGCTCTCCTTATACGGTACGGGCCGTTGTAAACAGAATAGAATTTTTGGCATTTCATTTTTTGTTTGTTCGAAAGTCGGAAAGACTTAACGAGCACCTTTTGTCCAACTTGGAAGTGTCGTAGACGAGCTCCCCTGTCGGCACGTCTCTTCCTGACCTCTGCTGCAGCCCGTATCCTCTTGAGAGCCAAATCCACTATGGCTTGGTGCTGCGTTCGCGCCCTTGGTGGGAAGTTTACGACCTTGGTTATCAAGTCCTTAGGAATCCAGTTTTTTAGTACTGTAATGGGTGCCAATTTTGTTATCCCATGGGGTGCCTCATTGATCACCTCCTGGAAGTCTTTAAGGAAAACGTCCCATGTCGTGTGCTGTTTGTTACAGTACAACCGGCACAAGTTTCCGAGTTCTTTAATAACCCGTTCTGCAGCATTCGAGCTCGGATGGTGTGAAGATATAAAAATGGGATCAATTTTACATCGACGCAACGTCTCCTTCCATGTTTTTGACTTAAACTGTGACCCGTTATCAGAAATGATTCTACTCACATGACCAACCTGTGGTAGGAAATCCCGGATGAGGGCTCGTGATACAGTTCGTCCTGTCGCCCTCTTCAGTGGCGTAAAGGTAACGTATTTGGACGTTAGTTCAACAAACACTAATACGTAAGTATATCCTCTTCTTGTTCTTGGCAAAGGTCCCATCAAATCTGTTGCTGCTAATTGTCTTAATTTGGTCGGTACGATTGGGTATAATGGTGCCTGCATGCTCACAGTGGTGTGCTTAGCCTTTTGGCAGTCTTTACACACCGACAGTACCCTCCGAATTCGACGCTCCATGTTTCGAAAGTAACACATGGTCCTTAGCTTGAGATTGCACTTGCGTGGTCCGAAGTGTCCATAGCTAAGGTGAGTATGCCATATAACCTTGTTTATTAGGTGTTCAGGGATGCATACCCCCCATTCAGTGTCATTGGTATAATTTCGGTGGAAAATTATGCCTTTACGCAAGAGGTAGAACTGCCTGATGGTGGCGTGTCTTCTATCTATCCATTTCTGCTTCAATAACACTAGGGCAGGGTCCTTGTCTTGCTCCTTCTTGATGTCCTGCATACTACAGGTAATAAAATTCTCAAAGGCTACTTTCTGCATATAGTAAAGGCAGTAGTGATTTTCCTCTAGATCTTCTTCCATGTTGTGCTCAAATCCGATCGGTGACCGTGATAAGGCGTCTGCAATAATGTTCTGACTGCCGGGGATATATTCTATCGAAAAGTTGTACTGCTGTAGATATGATGCCCACCTAATGAGCCGCCTGTGATTAAGCTTTGCAGTCATCAAGAACTCGAGTGCCTTGTGGTCTGTGTAGACTTTCGTCTGGCGACCAAACAGAAGGTATCTGAATTTTTCAAACGCCCATACAATAGCCAGCGCCTCTAACTCGGTTACTGAGTAATTCCTCTCACTCTTGGCTAGTACTCTGCTAGCAAACGCAATTGTCTTCCACACCCTGTTTCCTTCATGTACATAGTCTTGGAACACCATGACACCCAGACCGGAGTATGAACTGTCCGTTACTATGCAAAGCTCTTCAGCTAAATTAGGGTGTGATAGGATGGGTGCTTGTAATAATGCGAATTTTAATGTTTTCCATTCGGATTCGGCCGCCTCATCCCATTCCCAAGGAATCTTCTTTCCTGTAAGTTGATGCAACCGAGGACTGCTCTGAGTTTTGACATGTATAAAGCGGTTGTAAAAATTTATGATCCCCAAGAACCCCCTTAACTGCTTCTTTGTCGTAGGAATGGGAAACTTTTCAATCGCTTCGATCTTTTCGGGATTTGGCGCAATGCCCTCACCCGTGATGATATGTCCTAGAAATTTCACAGAGGACGTCCCAAAATTCGATTTTTCGATATTGATAGTCACACCGTATTCCTTGAATGTCGCTAGGAGTTCACCGAGGACCGCATTGTGCTCTCCCCAAGATTTCTCCGCGATCAGCAAATCGTCCACATAGCTGGTGACATGACGTTTCAAATTATCGCTTAGTATGCCGTCCAGCCCCCGAATGAATGCGGCAGATGAAACGTTCAAACCAAATGGTAGACGACGAAACCGGTAACATCTTCCAAATGCTAAAAAGGCTGTGTACTGTCTGCAATTTGGATGGAGCTCGATCTGCCAGAAACTCGATTTTAGATCAACTGATGAGAAGATTGATATTCCATGGAAGTTTTGTAAGAGTTCCTCTAATCGTTCCGGTCTGTCTGTTTCGGGTTCTATTATGGTATTAATTTGTCGCGAGTCCAAGACTAAACGAATACTACCATCTGCCTTCTCGACTACTCTTAACGGGTTATTATAGGCTGAAGCCGTAGGTTCTATTATTCCTTCACTCAGCATTCGCGTAATTTCAGCTGCTACTTTCTGTCGATATGCCAAGGGGATTGGATAGGGTGGCACACGAAACTGGTTGTGCGGACGTACACGAAATTCATATTGGAAGTTCTTTATTGATCCTGTCTTGGGAAGGAAGACCTCCGCATGTTCTACTAGTAATTTATGAAGTTCTTTGCGGTGTTCGCCCCTTATATTCTTTATTGCTTCCACTTTTTCTCCTATTTTCTCCTTTATTTCTCCCATAATTCCGACTTCATTCTCATCCGTGTCCTCTCCCCTATCCGCAACGTCGTCCTGTTCTTCCTTTCTGTCTTTCAGACACGCATAGTTTATCCGAACACAGTTAGACGGTAGTTGAACTGGGATCAGCTGATCGTCGAACTTAATGTGGACGGGATTCCCTTTCCTCAAAACCACTTCACCTCGTCCTAGATCAACTATCGCTTCATGTTCATTTAGGAAGTCCGTTCCTATTATCATGTCGATCGCCAGATTTGGCACGATCCAGAAGTTAGACTCTATTTTGTGTCCTTGGCAGGAGAATTCCAGTCTTGTTTGTTGGGTGACCTCCGTACATTTACCCGCTAATGCCCCTTTTATTTTGGTTTTCTTAACCGATAGGACAGGCCAGTCCATCTCTTGAGAGCACCTCTTGTATGCTGCCTCAGATATTGCTGTTATGTAGCTTCCACTATCTATTATCGCATTCAGACTCTTTTCAGCTATTGATACTGTGATAAGAGGCTGCCGATCATGTCGAGGAGTTGCTTTATGTTCCTCGAGCAGGATTTCTGATAAATCTTCGTAATGTATCATCCGTAGTTGGCCAGGTCCGAGATTACGTGCGAAATTCCGGCGGCCTGTGTTCGCACTAGTCTGGCGTCAATCCCTAGTTAGGCTCCCCCTCCTCTGACGTGCATTAGGATTTGCGGGTCTGGTTTCAATCTCCTGGTTCCACCGTTGTCCTTGGTTTCGCTCTCTCCAATTACGGTCGCTTTGCCGTTCGTTATTCCTTCTATCCCAGATTCCTTGTCTAGATTGACCCTGCTCCCTGACGTTCTGGTTTCCGTGTCTTTGGTTTCCATAACCTTGAATAGCGTAACCTTGACTTCCGTAACCCTGGTTTCCTAACTGACCAGTGCGATTATGCAATCTGCTGTCGTCTTCTGTTCCTGGCCGGTGGTATTTGTTACTTTGCCCCTTCTTCCTGTCCTTTGCGTCTTGTTTATCAAAGACTACTTCGAGTTCGCGCAATAGAATCTTGAATGCTTCTATGTCAGCTCCACACTTGCCGACAAGTGTCTGTTGGTACCTAACTGGCAATTTGGAAAAGCAAAATTTAATGATTTCTCCGTTACTATATGGACTATCTAAAAATTGATTCTTCTTGAGTAAATTATCAAGAAATTTGGTTGCGCTCCTATGCCCGGACACTTCCAGTTCAGGACAAAATATTATTTCCTCTTTAATCCTATCTTGCGTTTCCTTTGACCAGTAGGTCCGCAGGAATGCACCAACAAATTCCTGATAAGTCCGACACGTCACTGCCACACCCCGCATCTTTTCCGCGGCTTGGCCTTCGATGTGTCCACACATGAATTCTAATTTTGCCTGGGTTGGCCATGATGCCGGTAATGAATTTGTAAACTGCATCACCCAGCTCTTCGGATGCATCGACCCTCCATTTTCTTTGAACTTCTGGAATTTCAGTATCGACAGGAAGTGATTGTGATCAAAATCCTGTCTGATCCTCGCACTGGTGTTGTCACTCGTTTCCGATACTTGCACGTCTGCTGAGTGTCCTGTTCTATCTTGCTGATAACTGTGATGTGCAACCTCTGTATCACAGTGGAAGTGGCACTCAGAATTCACTCTCCTAAGTGGGCTATAATTATTGGAGCTATTACTTGCTGTTTCTGCGTGTGCATTGTTAGTTCCGCACTCTGTCACTGGGCTAGAGCACGGCGGGCTTTTCCTCGGAGACACAATTCTGTGTACTCCATCATGGGTATCCGAACGCGCAGTGCTCGTGTGCCCGTTTTGCTCTAGTTTTGCTATCCGACTCTCTACTTCTTCCATTCGTTTCGTGGAGTTCGCAACCGCGATATTACCTTGAGTTTTTAAGAATGCTAGGGATTTTGAGTGGGATTGTGTTGTACGTCGCAAGCGCCCTGCGAGTTTAGAAGTTGCTTCCGCGACTTTCATTGCCCCTGTTGCTGCAGTTTTGGCAAGGCCTGCTACTTTTTGTGCTACCGTTGACATTTGTTTTGCTTCTCCACATTCTTTCTTTATTGTTAATAATTCCCCACGAATTTCCCCTATATGCGAAATTATTGCCTCCGTGTCCTTCTTACGCTGTTCGTCAGCTTCTTCCTTCTCCTTCTTACGTTGTTTCTCCTCTTCTTCCTTCTCCTTCTTACGTTGTTTCTCCTCTTCTTCCTTCTCCTTCTTACGCTGTTCGTCAGCTTCTTCCTTCTCCTTCTTACGTTGTTTCTCCTCTTCTTCCTTCTCCCTCTTACGCTGTTCGTCAGCTTCTTCCTTCTCCTTCTTACGTTGTTTCTCCTCTTCTTCCTTCTCCTTCTTACGTTGTTTCTCCTCTTCTTCCTTCTCCTTCTTACGCTGTTCGTCAGCTTCTTCCTGCTTCTTACGCTGTTCGTCAGCTTCTTCTTTCATTGATCGTAGGAAGCTCAGTATTGGGTTTACGTCATCTTCTTGATCCTCTTCAAACATGGGCGATGTAACTCTGGACACCTGGGCGCTAGAGCTCTGACGTGACCGAGCTGGCCTCTGTCTGCACTCGTTCGTTTGACTATAAACTTCTGCTACCGTCTCGACCTGTGTGCCTGTCTCTGTTTCATCCTCTACTTCACTATCATAATCACGGCCGCAACGCTGCTCTGAGATCGCGTCCAAATCACCTTCCTCATCAATGCCCCTGGCGTCCTGTCCTGCTAAAAATGTGCCCATCTCATCTCCGAACCTATTCCCGTCAGTAAACTGCCCCTTATCCATTATGCTATCCTCTTTTGTTTTAGCTTCGCCCGATAATAGTCGTGCCTTACTTCTCGTTATCATTCATAAAAACAAATTCATCTAAAATGCACAATAAAATTAATCTACTCCATATATTTTTTACACATAAACATAAAATTTCAACAACGCTGTTCCAACGCTGTAATCACAAACACAATTTGATGTGGTACAGAAACCGCACACAAATCCGACAAAGTGCGATGCGGTACAGACACCACATCAGCGAAACACAAAAAAAACAATGAACAAAAAATATATACACTGAAAACAAAAACTGTAGTCATGCGCCGCTACTTAAAACTAAACGCGGAACTACCAAAAAAAACTTGGGTATTAATCATTAAAAAAAATAGAGAGAAAAAAAATTGAATGTTCCTACTAAGAATCCTGTTTGTTTATCAGAGATTCACAGGAAAGATCCGAGGCCAAGGGTCGCCATATTATGCGAGGTGCCGGGGCTAGTAGTGTATTTATCACTAAATTCTACTAGAATCCACACGTGTAAATCATGCTCTAAGCCCCCCCTATTCTAACTCCGACTTTTGCTGTTGCACAAGGATAAAACAAATACGCGAACTGACTCTAATCAACCCTGCTAGTGGAGTAGAAGAGAGTTTGGCACCTGCAATAATTTAATTTGATAAATAAGTTAAATAAACAAAGGTTTCATTAGCATAGTGAGGAATGATAGGGTTGCTCTATTGATTAACAGAAAGAAAGTTCTGTCCAAAATAACAATATGATTTATTAAGATTAAACGCAGAATAGTAAAAGAGACACAGGAAATATAAAACATCAAATTGGCTAAAATTGGAGATTCATACAAACACAGTAAAGGTGAAGTTGTCCCTAACTTAGATCGTGAGGTTTAAGACGAAATGGTATGTGGAGCCAATTCCTTTCCACTCAAATCTCAAGAGAGACACACAGCTAACCCAATAGTAATTGCTGCTACTCGAAACTGAACAAAGTTAGAAAAGGATGAACAGGCGCGCTCTGCTGAGCTCTGATTATCACCTAGGAAAATCCCTATCTGCCGGTGCTGCGGACGTACATTACCAACAGTCTTCTTATCTCCCAGAACACGATCTGGCGTACCGCAGGCGAGGGCTGGTTGCTCCGACGTCCTCGACCGAAAGGCGACTGCCGACTACCCAGAGCACCCGTACAGGCCGAACACCGAACATTCCCGCCCCCACGACAGTGGCCGTGGTTACGTTCCAATCAGCAACTCGAAAACCGGCGGAAATTCCACTCCATTGCCGGAGCACTACCATTCCACCAATGGAGATTCTTGGCGCCAATTTCTGTGCTGATTTTGCAGAAAGTGCGGGAATTTTCCCGCCACAACTGCGTGGGTACACAAGTCATTCCCACGCCTCGCTGGTAGCCCGCCAGAAAGTGTTTTCGCAAAGTTTCTCTGAAGTAACGGAACCTCTAGCCCAGCCGCTACTTCACACCCCAGCGGGCGTGTCTCTTGACAATGTCGGCGTCTGAAAAGCATTCACTCGACTGCCTCACACACGTCGGCTTAACTCTCTCCAGTTCCACAGAGCCCGCCTGTCACCGGCCCACCCGGGTGACGAGAGACGCTGCGTGGGAAGTACGCGTGTTAAGGAAAAGCAACCCTCCACCACATGCAACTAGAGAGGAGAATCGTAAGATAGAAATATGAGAGGGGGCTCATGCCACCTCTCAACCGCGCACACATAGATCGGTTGAAGATTATCACGTTTGGACGCTCCAGTAAGAACGGCAGTGCCAGAAGTTAACCACATCATATTGGTATATTCCAAGTACACGACTACACAGACTTGCGTAAAAAATTGGTTGTGAGAGGTTACCCTCTCCCCACCAATCTTCACCGCTTTGACAAATACGACTCGCTCACAGACTATTTGAAAGCCACCGTCTTTGAAATGTTTGTGGAACAATTTCCTAAAATGTTCGTTCCTTACGAAAATGTCACATTGGACGAGCAATTGGTTCCATTTAGAGCAAGGTGTCCCATCAGTACATGCCTTCAAACCGAGAGAAAAATACGGAATAAAATTATGGTTGTTATCTGATGTGAAAACAGCATATGTTTGTGCTGCAGAAGTGTATACAGGAAAGCCGGATAACGGTCCACGAGAAACAAATCAAGGCAGAAATGTTGTATTGAGGCCTGTGGAAAGTATTGAGAAAACTGGACGAAACGTTACCACCGATAATATCTTTACGGATTAGACCCTTCTAAAGAAAAATGTAGCATTAGTTGGAACTCTCAGAAAGGACAATAGCAGACCAGTGTTTTCAATCATCTTTGGATTTCAGAGGGATGTAACGCTGGTTTCGTACGTGACAAAATAGAATAAAGCAGTAGTATTACTCTCTACGATGCACCATGACTGTAGCTTGTCTTCAGAAGAGCGTAAGAAGCCTTAAGTAATATTGCATTACAACAAAACCAAAGGAGACGTTGACACAACAGATAAACTTGCCAGCAGTTATTCCTGTAAAAGGTGTACTAGGAGATGGCCTGTTTGTTTGTTCTATGATATCCTAGACATTGCTGCAATAAATGCTTATGTATTTTAAGTACACACTAATCCTTGCTACAATCAAAACAAGTTGTAAAAAAGTAGGTTTGGAGAATATTGCTGCAATGAGTTCCGGAACAAGAGAACAGAAGAGGGACCGGTGCAAAGAGAGTGGACAGGAGAAAGATCGAAAGACTAATAAAAAATGTGACGGTTGTCAGTCATTCCTCTGCCAAGAGCATGCAAATATTTACTGCAATAACTACGTTCGCTAATACCATACCCATAGAAACTGATTTAAATATAGTTCCTCAAAATCAAATATCGTAATTAAATTTTAAGATAATTGTGTGTATAGCAAACGTTAAAATTTAAGCTATAACATGCGCGTACATGCAAAAATCGTGATACAAACACCGTTTTGAAGTACCATGTATGAACATTTGTTTCTCAAACTAAATCTTTATAAATCATTTATATTAAATATGTTCAATAAATGTTGAAAAGTTCAAACTTCTGTTTTTCTACATAAAAGTGTGTAGTGTGAGGAGGGCTATGCGACAGGCGTTCAATGAATTCGAAAGTAAAGTTCTATGTACTGACTTGGCAGAAAATCCTAAGAAATTTTGGTCTTGTGTCAAAGCGGTAGGTGGATCAAAACAAAATGTCCAGACACTCTGTGACCAAAATGGTACTGAAACAGAGGGTGACAGACTAAAGGCCAAAATACTAAATGTCTTTTTCGAAAGCTGTTTCACAGAGGAAGACTGCACTGTAGTTCCTTCTCTAGATTGTCGCACAGGTGACAAAATGGTAGATATCGAAATAGACGACAGAGGGATAGAGAAACGATTAAAATCGCTCAAAAGAGGAAAGGTTGCTGGACCTGATGGGATACCAGTTCGATTTTACACAGAGTACGCGATGGAACTTGCCCCCTTCTTGCAGCGGTGTACCGTAGGTCTCTAGAAGAACGTAGCGTTCCAAAGGATTGGAAAAGGGCACAGGTCATCCCCGTTTTCAAGAAGGGACGTCGAACAGATGTGCAGAACTATAGACCTATATCCCTAACGTCGATCAGTTGTAGAATTTTGGAACACGTATTATGTTCGAGTATAATGACTTTTCTGGAGACTATAAACATACTCTGTAGGAATCAGCATGAGTTTCGAAAAAGACGGTCGTGTGAAACCCAGCTCGCGCTATTCGTCCACGAGACTCAGAGGGCCATAGACACGGGTTCACAGGTAGATGCCGCGTTTCTTGACTTCCGCAAGGCGTTCGATACAGTTCCCCACAGTCGTTTAATGAACAAAGTAAGAGCATATGGACTATCAGACCAATTGTGTGATTGGATTGAAGTGTTTCTAGATAACAGAACGCAGCATGTCATTCTCAATGGAGAGAAGTCTTCCGAAGTACGAGTGATTTCAGGTGTGCCGCAGGGGAGTGTCATAGGACCGTTACTATTCACAATATACATAAATGACCTTGTGGATGACATCGGCAGTTCACTGAGGCTTTTTGCAGATGATGCTGTGGTGTGTCGAGAGGTTGTAACAATGGAAAATTGTACTGAAATGCAGGAGGATCTGCACCAAATTGACGCATGGTGCGGGGAATGGCAATTGAATCTCAATGTAGACAAGTGTAATGTGCTGCGAATACATAGAAAGATAGATCCCTTATCATTTAGCTACAAAATAGCAGGTCAGCAACTGTAAACTGTTAATTCCATCTGGGAATACGCATTAGGAGTGATTTAAAATGGAATGATCATATAAAGCAGATGCCAGACTGAGATTCGTTGGAAGAATCCTAAGGAAATGCAATCCGAAAACAAAGCAAGTAGGTTATAGTACGCTTGTTCGCCCACTGCTTGAAAACTGCTCATCAGTGTGGGATCCGTACCAGATAGGGTTGATAGAAGAGATAGAGAAGATCCAACGGTGAGCAGCGCGCTTCGTTACAGGAACATTTAGTAATCGCGAAAGCGTTACGAAAGCGTTACGGAGATGCTAGATAAACTCCAGTGGAAGACTCTGCAGGAAAGGCGCTCAGTAGCTCGGTACGGGCTTTTGTTGAAGGTTCGAGAACATACCTTCACCGAAGATTCAAGCAGTATATTGCTCCCTCCTACGTATATCTCGCGAAGAGACCATGAGGATAAAATCAGAGACATTAGAGCCCACACAGAAGCATACCGACAATCCTTCTTTCCACGAACAATACGAGACTGGAATAGAAGGGAGAACTGATAGAGGCACTCAAGGTGCCCTCCGCCACACGCCGTCGGGTGGCTTGCGGAGTATGGATGTAGATGTAGATATAGAGAAAAGCTAAATACAAAATATAGTTTGAAGAATCATCTAAAAATATATAACCTTTTCTAAGTTGCCAGTGTAACAGATCCATCCAAAATATGTGTGTTTCTGTTTGAAACACAATAGCAAGTTTAATGAACCCCACTGTGATCTTGTTTCACAGTTACAAGACAAAGTAATATTAATTAGCCTTAGGGCCTTGCACAAAATGCCCGCAGAACACAAGTGGCAAACAGCGACTGCTTAATGGCAATTTACACACGCAACGGAGGCGGTGCCCCAGAGCACCGTTACTAAGTTTGCGAGGTACCGTGGCTAGCAGTGTATTTAACACTAAATTCTTCTTGAATCTACATATGTAAATGATGCTCTAAGCCCCCCCTATTCTAACTCCGACTTTTGCTGTTGCACATGGATTAAAAAAAAATACGCGAACTGACTGTAATCAACCCTGCCAGTGGAGTAGAAAAGAGTTTGGCACCTGCAATAATTTAATTTGATAAATAAGTTAAATAAAGGAAGGTTTCATTAACGTAGTGAGAAATGATAGGGTTGCTCTACCGATTAACAGAATGAAAGTTCTGTCCAAAATAACGATATGATTTATTAAGACTAAACACAAAATAATAAACAAAAACACATGAAACATTTACAATACATCAAATTGGCTCAAATTGGATACTCAAACAAACGCTGTGAAGGTGAAGTTGTCCCTAAACTAGATTGTGAGGATTATGACGAAGTGGTATGTGGAGCCAATTCCTTGCCACTCAAATCTTAAGAGAGACACACAGCTAACCCAACATTAATTGCTGCTACATTAGTGAGAACTCAGACGATGAACACCCAAGACAGAACAAAGTTAGGGAAAGACGAACAGGCGCGCTGTGCTTAGCTCTGATTATCACCTAGGAAAATCCCTATCTGCCGGTGCTGCGGACATACATTACCCAAACTGTCTTCTTAACTGCAAGAACACGATCTGGCGTACCGGAGGCGATGGCTGGTTGCTTCGACATCCCGTCGTGGTGATGATAATGTCGCGAGTATAGCCCGAAACAAATTATCCTGGTCTGGTTGTTCCAGACTAAAGACTTCCTAGCAATACAAATTGCCAACTGTACTCGGAAAGTTACGTTGAAGTCGAAACTTCAGCAACTTCGTCAAACAGTTACAATTAAATAAAAGTATATTAGACAGCCAACGGAAGGCCGGCTGTCCAGAGCAGTGAGGGCTCAGTCTTGTAACCTACTCCGACCGAGAGGCGAGAGCCGACTACTCACAAGAGCACCCGTACAAACCGAACACAGAACATTCCCGCCCCCACGACAGTGGCCGTGGTTAACCGTTCCAATCAGCAACTCGAAAACCGGCGGAAAATTCCACTCTATTGCCGGAGCGCTACCATTCCACCAATGGAGATTCTTGGCGCCAATTTCTGCGCCGATTTTGCTACGTCAAGGAGCTATGCCCTGAGCAAGCCAATCACAGTTACTATACGGAAGAAAACGCGGGAATTTGCGCGCCAAGGCTACTTGGGAACACAAGTCATTCCCACGCCTCGCTGGTAGCCCGCCAGAAAGTGTTTTCGCTAAGTTTCTGCGAAGTAACGGAACCTCTAGCCCAGCCGCTACTTCAGGCCCCTCCGGGCGTGTCTTTTGACAATATCGGCGTCTGGAAAGCATTCACTCGACTCCCTCACACCTGTCGGCTTACGCTTTCATGATCGGCAGAGCCCGCCTGTCACCGGACCACCTGGGTGACGAGAGACGGAGACGCTGCGTGGGAAGTCCGCGTGTGAAGGAATAGCAACTTTTCACCGCATGCAATTAGAGAGGAAAATCGTAAGATAGAAATATGAGAGGGGGCTCATGCCACCTCGCAAGTTATTTGAAATAACGGTCGGGTGTCCACAATAAACACCGACGCTTGCGCCGGATACACAACGAGCGAATAAGAGCTAGTGGAGTTTAACACATTCTAGACTTCAGCACTGCAGAACGTACAGATCCCGATGTAACGAGACAGAAATACCGCCCCTCTCGCAGGAGTTTCAGCTGCAGCCCACATTAATGGGGCCAAGCGGACGCCCCTCGAGCAGGGTTTTGCCTCCGAACAGCAGTGCTGCAGCTCGCGCCGAACACGCCGCCTTCCGTTACCACGCCGGCGCCAGATGTATCGCGCGGCAAGCAAACCTTGCTGGCTCTGTCGGATCCTGCGTATTCCGCACGCCCTCTCGGTGGTGCCACTGCCGCAAGCAAGGAACCTACGGCACCCGGCATCCGGCACAGCTTTATAATTTGTGAACTGGTACAGAACGTAGTGCACTTCCTCCTCCAGATCTGAGTGCTTAGTATTTGTTTCTTGTTGTTTTGTAAATATTGAATGCAGAATATATCGCATTGAAGAAGTCCAATTAGTCTTCCCATTGTTATGATTTCGGTGCTTCCCTCCTCTTCTCAAACATCTCCATAATGAGCTTCGACTAATCAGTGTCCAAAGTGACTGCTTGAATCACGCCTGCAAGTAGGATCGCCTCAGATCCTTCGAAAGCCACGATGTATGTTGCTACTTTCACTGAGTTCCATTTGTTAGCTAAACCGATGGGAAAATGTGGTATAACACCAAAAAGTAAAATATTATCGAAAGCAAGTCAGTATAAGACGCGAAATTTCACAAGTTGTTAAGAGGCCATCCTTTTTATCAGACTCATACAGCCACAAAATATTCACAATGGAAAGTTGTACTGGTACAGAAAATGTAATCAAAGGAAATAGGAAACGAAATATTACCAACAGCGATGTGTCTTTATATTATTGTTTTATTTTGAGTCATCGGTCTTCTGACTGACGACCTCCATCAACTCCTCTCGTGCCCCAACCTTTTCTTCTCAGAGCAGCACTTGCAACTTGCATCCCAAGTTATCAGCTGGATGTACTCCAATCTCAGTCTCCCCCTGCAGTTTTTACTCTCTACATCTCCCTCTAGTTCTACGTACGTTATTTCCTGATGTCTTAACACACATCCTGTCATCCTGCCTTTCTTCTTGTCAGTTTTTTCCACATATTTCTTTCCTCGCCGATCCTGCAGAAAATCTTCTCATTCCTTATCAGTATACCCAATTTTCAACATTCTTCTGTAGCACCTCATCTAAAATATTTTGATATTCTTCCGCTCCGGTTTTATCACAGTTCCTCTTTCACTACCACACAATTCTGTGCTTCGGTCATACATCATCAGAAACTTCCTCCTCAGATGAAGTCCCATGTTTGATACTAGTAGACTTCTCTTGGCTACGAATACCTTTTTCGCCAGTGCTACTCTGCTTCCTGTGTCCTCCTTGTACTGCCCGTCATGAGTTATTTTGCTGCCTAGGTAGCAGATTTCCTGAACTTCATCTGCTACATGATCAATTCTCGCTATACTCATTTCTGCTACTTCTCATTACTTACGTGTTTCTTTGGTGTACTCTCAGTCCATCATCTGTACTTATTAAACTATCTATTCCTTTGAATTGTTCCTGAAGCTCTCGTTTACTTGCACTGAAGACAGTAATGTCATCAGCGAATCTTATAATTGATATCTTTCTATCTCGAATTTTAATCCCACTCTTCAAACTTTCTTTTATTTTCAGCATTGCTCTTCGATGTATAGATTGAAGAATAGGGGCGAAAGAGTACAAGCCGCGCGGGATAGCCACGCGGGGTAGCCACGCGGTCTTGGGCGCCTTGCCATAGTTCGCGCGGCTCCGCCGTCGAAGGTTCGAGTCCTTCCGCGGGCACGTGTGTGTGTGTGTGTGTGTGTGTGTGTGTGTGTGTTGTCCTTAGAGTAAGTTCAAGTTAGATTAAGTTGTGTGTAAGCCTACGAACCTATGACCTCAGCAGTTTGCTCCCATAGGAACTTACCACAAATTTCCCCGTCTTACACACTTCATAATCCGAACACATCGTTCTTGATCTTCGACACTTCCTCTTGGCCGTTGTACATATTGCATATTAACCGTCTTTCCCTAAAGCTTAGCCCTACGTTTCTCAGAATTTCGAACATCTTGCACCATTTCACATTGTCGAAAGCTTTCTCCAGGTCGACATTCCTACTAACGTCTCTCGATTTATCTTTAGTCTTTCTTGCATTATGAACCGCAACGTCAGAATAGCGTCTCTGGTATTTTCGTATTGCCTAAAGTCAAACTGTTCCTCATCTAACAGATACTCAACTTTCTTTTCCATTCTTCGGTATATTATTCTTGTCAGCAACTTGGATGCATGAGCTGTTAAGATGATTGTGCGACAATTCTAGCAATTCTCGGATCATTCGAAATTCACAATCTTGTCAAGACACCAAGCTTCGCATCAGATTCGTTTCCCCACACAATTCCAAGCAGAGGCGGTTAATCAGCCACGAATCGGGGTCGGTTGTGCCACGGCTATTGTTGGCTACATGTATCTTGTATGTTGAAAATGTTCAAATGTGTGTGAAATCTTATGGGACTTACCTGCTAAGGTCATCAGTCCCTCAGCTTACACACTGCTTAACCTAAATTATTCTAAGGACAAACACACACACCCATGCCCGAGGGAGGACTCGAAGCTCCGCCGGGACCAGCCGCACAGTCCATGACTGCAGCGCCTCAGACCGCTCGGCTAATATCTTGTATGTGTGTCGAGAGTGAGAGTGTATAGGGCCTGGTCGAACAGCACAAAGACACTACCTAGTAGAAGCAGCCCTTCGGAAACAGAGCAGCAGAAACCACGAAGCCTGGTTAGAGTATCGTTTTCGTGATAATTCGTAACCGAGTCACGTATCGGCACTCGCTTGCTTTCCGCAGTGAGAGATACCGTTTTATTGTTAACAGGTGAATCGAGAAGAATTCCAAATGAAACCTGGTGCGAGGGTTACCAGCTGCCGTGATTTTCCCGGGATGTCCCGACTTTTAGGGGTGTCATGAGACGTACCGCGTAAGCCTCAGACTTAGCGATAAACGTTTCGCCTGTAAGAGACATATCATTTCGAAATATAATGCGTATCCGCTTAGAAAATCGTCGAGCACTTTAGAATTCGAAAACGAGTTTCTGAACGGGTCGATGGCGAAACCTAGAAAGAATGCGGTATGGTAGGAGGTCGCAATCAGGCGGCGAACTAAAAGGACGCCTCAGGGTCAGCTCAGGTAGGAGCTGTACGTTTCGAAAACAGTCAGCCGCGTCACCTCCACCGTTGTTACTGCCGCCACTCCCATGTTTTCTGAACACTGTTTCACGTCTTCCCCTCACACGGTCACGGGCCCGCCACGACTTACCTTGGCGCGCCAATTACTACCTTGCTCCCGGTCGCTGATGGTGACCGCCCTTCGTGCCTGCACACTTGCTCGTTCGGCGATATAGTGTACAGTGAGGAACAACACACCGGAGGTACGTGACCTTCAGGTGTGTGCACAACGTCCAGCGACTTTCTTAATTAAGTCACTGCAAATTTATTGAATATATTTATATTTCGAAATACAATAAACACAAAATTTGCATGAAGCTTCATGCTAGGTGGGTGAATCAACGTCTGCCTGTCTTATGTGAAAATTCTTGAGACGTAAAGCATACATTTCCTAAATATATTATGTCTTCATCTTTAACCCACTTAATACGATTTATTGTACTACTGATTTTTTTTTTCAATCGAATTTATGAGTGTGATCCAATTTCATTTTTCACAATTTTTTTCCAGCCTAAAGTGGTACTTCTGATGAACACAATGGAACTTTTGAGTACAGTTGAACCAGTGTACCTGGTTTGTTTATTATATAAGAAAAGAGACGAGAACGTAACAGGATATCCATACTGCATTTGTAGATTATGAAAAAAAGTTTTCGGTAGAATACATAGGTATATGTTATGGAATACAATGGAAAAACGGGATTATCCGAAATATTTAAATAAGAAAATTTTAGTTGATTCCAGAAATGTGAGAACAGGTCCAACAGCATTTTTCAGAGGATTACGACAAGGCAGCAGTGTCACCCACTTAATTTAATATTTATAGTAACTTCATTGTTAGACAGTTGGAACAAGACGTTAATCCAAGAGTAAAATTAATTCCTAGAAACACATTTAAATACTGTACTCTTTGGTGATGACAAAAAACTTTTGCAAGAAAAGGAGGATGATTTTCCTCTACATCACTTTGATGTAAGAGACAAAATCTATAACTTAAAAATATGTTAAGAAAACATCAAAGTTATGGATTGTAAGGGAAAATACCGAATGCGTTCTAAAATAATGCTATATGGAAAATCAGTTGAACAGATGTCTCACTTTCAGTTATTAGTATGTGATATACATTACGATAATGACATCTGCAGTAATTCAAGTTTCAAATGACATGTGACGCTATGGTTAGAACGTTATAAAAGGCACAAAGACAAAATTTCTACGAAGTATTCGCAACACCTATGTTCACAGGCGGAAGTGAGAACAGGTCAGTAGCTTAGAAAGACCACAACAGGATACAATCAGCTGAAATGAATGACTTAAGGAAAGTAAAACGATGTACTCTGAGATATTAAACAAAAAATTCTGAAATAGGGAAAGGATTAAATATATTTTGCATTAATGAAAGAGTAGAGCACGGAATAACAAAATGGAAGAAGAGTATTTAAAACGTGGGGGCAGATAGAATAGTCAGACATGTAATAGACTATAGACCTAAATTAAAGAGAGATACAAGAAGACCACGGAAAACAAAAATGTGGCTTATGTGAAGACGAACAGGCTATAAGCTCACTCCTTAAAGTGAGAAATACAAGATAATACTTCACAAGATAATTACTAATGGTTGAAAATTCACGTCTTTTTTTATCTCACAACTTTTAGGTCGTTGTCGCTCCGAGTTTTTAAATCATCAACTTCTGTGTCCCGATGTTCTGCACATTGCATCTGACGCTCCCAGGACGAATGTAAAGATGACTCATCGTTGCAGCTACTGGCAGCGTCGCGAGTGTCGTGATTACTCTCATAGATTTCTTAGCTCATCCAGATACTAATTATTGGAAACCTCCATAAGGATTCAATTATTTATTACATTAACTTAAAAACTGAGCCAAAAATTCAATGACTGACCAGAACACGATACATGGACGATAACCAGTTTGGACAAGAAGAGAATAGAAGCTTTCGAAATGTGGTGCTACAGAAGAATGCTGAAGATAAGGTGGGTAGATCATGTAACTAATGAGGAGGTATTGAATAGGATTGGGGAGAAGAGAAGTTTGTGGCACAACTTGACTAGAAGAAGGGATCGGTTGGTAGGACATGTTTTGAGGCATCAAGGGATCACAAATTTAGCATTGGAGGGCAGCGTGGAGGGTAAAAATCGTAGAGGGAGACCAAGAGATCAATACACTAAGCAGATTCAGAAGGATGTAGGTTGCAGTAGGTACTGGGAGATGAAGAAGCTTGCACAGGATAGAGTAGCATGGAGAGCTGCATCAAACCAGTCTCAGGACTGAAGACCACAACAACAACAACAACAACAACAACAACAACCAGAACACAAGACACAGAACATTACGAGCGCGTTTTGTGGATTTAACAGCAGATAGGCGACTACCAGCGCAACAAATCGAGCGTAAATTCGATTCCTTACAGAAACAATCATTGAGCGGACAAACCGTCAACAGACACCTTTTCTCTAGGACACAAAAGAAACTTCTCCAGTCACATATATTTGCTCACGGCGCATCAGTAGGTATGCTAACATCTCATCTAACAAGTCCATCTGAGCTATTTCTTCATACTTGATAATGGATGGGTGGACTGCCTCATGCTCATACGGTATATCTGGTTATACTTCATATCGATTCTGGAATTTTGTGACAAATCGAGGATGTTAGACTCGCAGTGCGGTAGTCGGCGGTTCAGAACTCGAACGGTTTTAACTTTTCCGTGATTTGCCTAAATCGCTCTAGTATAATGCTGGGGTTGTTCCTTGAAAGGAGCACGACCGATTTCCTTCGCCGTCCTTCTCCAAACTCTAGGTTGTGCTGTGTCTCTAACGACCTTTTAATAGACGTGAAGCTAAACTCTGATATTTTTTCCTTCCTTTCTGCTTTGTATAGCTGAATATGGAACCTTGTGCCTTCGAAATAGATCGCATTTAAAGTGAGAAGCAGTAACTACAGTTAATAAAAACGAAGTTAATAATATTTAATAGATGGTGCCAAATTGATAGCTGATCACGTCCCACATCTTTCACCACAACAGAAGTTACAAAACCACAAGCACTTGTGAAACATACCTACACGGTACTTTTATTTCACCTCTATGGAATGAAAGTGATTCACGATATACTCTAGATGAAACAGAACTTCTGTTTATGTTGTCAAATTCCTAGTATCATGCTGTCTGATAAGCAGCCATTAGTTCCGAATACGAACGTTCTCTTATAGATCTCCGGCTTTACAGAGTGCAAATTTTAACTTTCTCCTTGTGACTGTGTAGCGCTTGTAGAGAATACAGTACAAGAAGCAAAGTTTTACAGTACAAGTAAAGGAAATAATCCGAAAATTATTAACTTTTAATTATTTCATACGAAAAAAATTTTTTGTCATTTGTTATACGTCTGTCCGTCTCTCTGTGGAACAGTTTGGCGTATGAAGTTGAAATTTATGTCACATACTAAGGCCTCTAGCCTGCTGGTGATGTACAAGATTTAAGCTTCAAGTAAATGCAATCAAAAGATGCGGCCTTTTATGTCACATATTTTGATACTTGCGACTATAGGGCCCTTCCCGTTGTTCTAGAGTCATGAGATTTGGCAAGAAGCAACATTTTATACCGCAAGTAAAGGGAAAAATCAGAAAATTGTTAATCTGTAATTGAATTACAAGAAAAAAGACGCATGATGTTGAAATTTATGTCACATACTAAAGTCTATACTCCCTTGGTGCAGTACAAAATTTTAAAAATGTTTCAAATGGCTCTGAGCACTATGGGACTTAACTGCTGTGGTCATCAGTCCCCTAGAACTTAGAACTACTTAAACCTAACTAACCTAAGGACAACACATACATCCATGCCCGAGGCAGGATTCGAACCTGCGACCGTAGCGGTTGCGCGGTTCCAGACTGTAGCGCCTAGAACCGCTCGGCCACTCCAGCCGGCTACAAAATTTAACCTTCTACGTAAATTCACTCAAAAGGTACGGCGATCTGGTTCACAGATTTTGACATTTTTCCATTATCGTATTGATAATAGGAAAAATTGTAGAAATTCTTTATTCCTCGGAAAGATGAACTGCCTGTGTACACGATTAAGCTAGCTCTTGGCAAGATGTTCCGTTGAGGTTCCCCGAAAAGTGATTGGCGAGTGAAAATATGCAGAATAAAGTAATTGCTTTTGAAATCACCTACAGCTGTAGGGCAGGTGCACATAATTATGGACATATATGAGTTGTGCAGTTACGGAATATGTTTTATCCTCACTTATTATGACATTTCTGGAGAACGAAAATATCCCTGTGATAATCAACATGCATTACGGAAACCGAGATCTCACGAAACTCAGCATGCTGTGTTCCTCTATGAGATTCACAGCGCCTGCACACCGGTGTCCAGGTGACTTCAGGAAAGCGTTTCATACAGTTCCACAGTGCCGGACAGTGAAAAAATAAAATACGAGCTTACCGCGTATCCCACCAGATTTGCGACTGGATTCAAGACGTTCTCGTAGAGAGAACCCAGCAGAGCGCTCTTAATGGAACAAAATCCACAAATGTGAAGGTAATTTCCTGCGCACTCGAGGAACTGTGTACAATAAACAGAAATAAAGTAGTGGGCAACGTCGGAAGCTTCCTCCGGCTGTTCTCAACCTCCTTCAGAGGTTTGATGATTAGTACAGGGTCTGGCAGCTCATCCTGAACGCACAAAACATCCAGTAATAACCATCAGGAACGACTTTGAGTGACCACCTAAAATGAACTGTAGGAAAAGCAAATACCAGATTGAGAATCATACGGATAATCTTAAGGTCACGAAAGAAGTGGCTTACAAAACATTTCCTCTGTCGTCTCCTGAATATTTCTCCACAGTCTGGGATCCTTACCAGGTTGTATTAATAGAAGAGACAGACAAAACCCAACGAAGAGCAACGCATTTCGTCACGGGATCGTTTACAATAGAAGCGTCGTGCATAATGGGCAGGTTTACCACCAAAATTTCTAGGCAGTGCGTACCGCGAAAAGTCGGTCAACATATTACTTCCTCCTACAAACGTATTGCGAAATGACCACAACGAGAAAATTCGAGAAATAAGAGGCAAAATAGAGGTTTACCGACACTCATTCATCCCAAGCTCAATTCATGAATGGAACAGGGAATGGGGGAATAGACAGTGGTAACAGAAGTACCCTCTACCACACATTGAAAGATGGACTGCACACTATAGATGAAGGTGTAGATTTTTGAGACTTGCTTATTAAAACTCGTGCGACCCATACTGCAATACTGCGCAAGTGTTGAAGTGCTCGGGACGCATACCAAATAGGGGTAACAGGGATATCGAAAGCATACAGAGAAGAGCAGCACGGATGTTCACAGGTTTGTTTGACTTACGGAGTTACAGAAATTCTGAAAAACCTAAACTGTGCAAATCCTTGTAGACAGACCTCAACTAACTACTTACAAAATTTCAGGAACTAGTATCAAACGTGGACTCGAGCGATATAATTTACAAATGGACTGCGAAGGCAAGATTAGATCGATTACAGCGCGCATGATGGCTTTCGGGTAGCCGTTCTTGCACGCCAGATGCTGATGGAACTGCAAGAAACCACAGTTAAAACGCGATACAACGAGAACTGATCTCTGCTATGCACTTCAAAGCGATTTGCAGAGCGTCGACGTAGCTGAAGAGTATTTTTCGTCGCAGTACAAAATGTGAAGAAGGGTTGCACGTTTCTTCACTGTGTGATTTTTTTCAGTGGAGTAAAGAACTATTCCATAGTTTGCAGCAAAACGTGAAACACGGTGTATCACGTACAGACACTGTTTTTTTTTTCTTAATTCAGTGAGTCAAATTTTTAAGACAAGAAAAGTTTTGTTTCCACAACTACTTTTCTAGTAATGATTAACAGGATAAAACGAGAGACAATAGTTTTTGTCAGAAGGCTTAGGGACAGCCATACAAAGGATTGTAATGGCATCAGCTTTTATAATAGACTACATGCGTAAACAGAATAAAGCAGTTATGTTGGCTGCAATACTTTGAAGATTTTACTACAATACTGATTAAATGGCTGCCGCACTCAAATATGGAGAAGTTGTTTGAATAGACAGTCATTTATATCTTTCACCGTGCGGGTGTCGGGTAAGAAACGGTACAGTAGTATTTTTTCCCCGTTTATTCCCTACCACACGGGCTGCAGCGACCAGCGGGACACAGATGTCGGAAATTGTGATGCGTTTTGACGGGAAGTTCTGAGAACCAAGTGGAAATATGTTCTTCGAATTCGCTGAACGATGCCTTCTCTCAAGATGAGACGCATCACCTGAAATCATATTGGATACGTTTATTCTGGGCCTTCTCCTATTCAGGTTCTCAGGACATCTCTATATTGCTCAAGCAATGGGCAGAAGAGCCTGATACGAATCTCTCGTTCTTTCTACAAATTGTTTCAGCTTCTTCGGTAGCTTTGTGCGATTCAGATGCGATAATTGGCATATAATATAAGGCTGCGCGAGGGTATCATAACCAAATGCGTTTATAAACTAAAAATGTTCGAATTCTCCACCGAGAATTACATATTCTATGATAACAATTTTATTTACAGAAATCTTTTATCACATTTCTCATTTCGGTATCAATTTATGAGCGTACATTGGGTTTTCTTTCCCATCTATACATCTGAAGGTGGTCGTATAGTGCTGAATTTGTCAATACTAAGAATATTTGTATTTTATTATCATTGGCTGCAAATAAAATATTGACTAATAATATGTTCGAGAACACGGCTCGTTTCACAGGCGTAACGTCCCATTCTTTCTGTTTTAGTTAATCGGCAGACTATCGGCGTGATACTTAACCCGTATGTCACTTTAACAGTTCACCCCAAAGTATGTATCTGATATTAGTAAGTCGAGGGGTATGTAACTCTGTTCACATGGTACAGAGAATTTTGCTCAGACTCTTTCGTTTACCTTTGTAACTATAATGGATCCAGCAGTGACACCCCCCCCCCCACTCCCCATACACACACACACGTAACAGCTAATTTCACTAAATTTATTCGATCATAGAAGTACTGCATAGCTCTGTTCCCAACTGATGCTAGATATAGTCGTCGTGTACATACCATGTGATTGAATACTGGGGTATCTATACGTATGGCTGTAATACCCAGATCTGTTGGTTGTTTCATATCGTTCTCAATTGCTGTCTAGATGGTACTTGCAGACCTAGACATATATTCAGTTCTCTAACCGCAGTTTTTCAGACTATTCTTACAGGATACACTAAATAACATTTTATTGCTTATGGAGATACATAGTCATTTATATGGACTGAACTGGGATTATCCCAAATGTTTACAAATGGTGATTTGTCCTGCCTTATTGTGTTGCCAGCAGGATTTTTATGGTATACTACTTCTGTGTATCCTGCGTTACATTTCCTTTTGTTATTCGCTTCACTGTACTGTGGATCTAATTTTTTTATGTTGAAACCTTTCCTTCGTTAAGGAAACGACTTAAACTAGTATATACTTTGAATTGTTAAAACAAACTATGCTACAACAAGTCCAGTGTTGAAATGGCTCTATGAGTACATTTCGAAAGCCAATAAATTTAAAAAAGAAAAAAAAAACAGCAGCTAGATTTATGGCTATGCGGTATTCCACAATTCACATAAAGAAACGAGGCAGAAATACACATACAGTTTTGGTGGTTTTAGCATCGGGTGTAAACCAAAATCGTGCACGTAGATTGCTTACAGTTATGTATTGTAGCAATCGGAAATCTCAGAGGGAAAGTGGGAAACTACTTCATGTCTGTCGACTGTATTGTAATAATAGACTCCGACAACACGCGTGTTGGAAACGGTTTTTCCTAGGAACGTCGTGCCCAGTGACTTTAGCATGAACAGTTCGGTGGTTAAGCTACCTGACTGAAAGTTATCACCAGGGGAGAGTGTTCACCATGAGAATAGTGTACCTAGGAACACGTGGGGTTTCCTTGTCTGTGTGGCAATCTGATGACCAGTTTTAAAACTACATGAGGGAATCCTTGTTACATAGCGCCATAAGCAGTTTCTGCCGTTCTCTATTTTTGTTATTGTGGAAGATGTGGTTGTGGTTGTGTTTTGTGTAGAGATTGTAAATACTTTCAAATATACACATTTAAATGCTGTATAATATATTAAAGGTATCTGGAAGATATTGCTAAGTCTTCAGCTACAGTATTTTATGGTATGTACAATTTTGCGCTGGCGTAAAAAGGAATCACAACATCAAGAAAGATTTGTGTGACATAAACCGAAGTTTGTAGGCGTGTTCCTACGTCTGAAAGATGATGTCTACTCAAATTTCACGCCAGTCGCATAAACGTGGCGTTAGTAGCACCTCTACGAGGATGCAAATGAGGTTTGCTTTAAATACACGCTGTAATAATCGTAAGCGTTATTTAACTTTGAGATTGGCCGCGGTGAGATGACGTCAGTGAAGAATGCTTTTAAGGCGACGTAGACGTTATTGTCAGCACGTGACCGAGTTTAAACAAGGTCGTGTATCAGGGCTACGATATTACAGAAAGATCTGGCAGGAATACAGCCACTGAACGTGACTGCTAGCAGCGGTGACCACGAGAATGTACGGTCGTAAGAAGGCCGGCCTCCGGACGGTCACGTGGCACTGCCGAGAGGGAATACCGTGTTCGGCGTGTGGCTCTGCCTTATCGTACAGCAGCTGCAGCAGCGATCTGAGCAGCAGTTGGCACTAAGAACTGTTACAAATTGGTTGCTTCAAGGACAGCTCCGAGCCAGATACTCTGTAACTTCCACTGATCCCAGACCGCCGCAATCTGCGACTTCAGTGGTGTCAAGTGAGAGCTGATTCGAGAATTGGGTGGAGGTCTGCCACGGGGGTTCCAGTTCCGTGCCAACGGTGGCCGTATGGCCGTGTCCGTGTGTTGGTTAGAAGGAGGTCAGCAGAGAACCTGCAACCAACCTGTGTTCGTGCTAGACACTCTGGACCTACACTTGGAGTTGTGGTCTGGGGTGGGATTTCGTACGATAACAGTAACACTCTCGTGGTTATCCCACGCACCCTGACTGCAAATCTGTACGTCAGTTGGCGATTCTACCAGTTGTACTGCCATTCATGAATAGCATTCCAGGGCCGGCCGGTGTGGCCGAGCGGTTCTAGGCGCTTCAGTCTGGAACCGCGTGGCCGCTACGGTCACAGGTTCGAATCCCGATTCGGGCGTGGCTGTGTGTGCTGTCCTTAGGTTAGTTAGGTTTAAGTAGTTCTAAGTTCTAGGGGACTGATGACCTCAGATGTTAAGTCCCATAGTACTCAGAGCCAGAGAGAGCATTCCAGGGGGTGTTTCCCAACAGGATAACGCTCGTCCACATACCGCTGTAGTAACTCAACATGCTCTACAGAGTGTCGACATGTTGCATTGGCCAGCTCTGTTTGCAGTCGAACACGTATGTAACATCATCTGACGTGAACTTCAGCGTCATATACAAACAGCATTAAGGGTCCCTGTATTGTCTGAACAATGGCAACAGGCATGGAACTCGATCCCACAAACTGACATACTGCACCTGTACAAAACAATCCACACACGTTGCTTGCTTGCAATCAACATTCAACAGCGACAACAACTAGCGCTTCACGTTTGCAACGTCTTATCTCGCGCTTACATTACATATGTTACCCAGGAAAATGTATTCAAATATTTCATTACCCTGAGTTTCTTTAATGTCATAACAATTCTTCATGTTTTTAAATTAGAAGCCCGTGTCTGTTATCAATAGCTTCTGTTTGAAAGTGTATGTAACTTGTAAACAGTTTTTGGTAATACGTCTGCTTAATTTAAGTTGCCTTACTGATTATTGGTGTTTAGTAGACTCATAATGTAACAGAATGTTAGATACACTAATGAAAAAATTTTCTCGACTGCAACACTTTTAAATTTCAATAGAATATTCGTTCTGAGGTACATGACCATATTGTACCTTGGGACAAGCTTTTCCAGAATTATTTTCGTAATTTCAGAAAAAGACTACACCACACATAAAATGAATATCGTCTTCTAAAAATGGAATAAGGAAATACACTCCTGGAAATTGAAATAAGAACACCGTGAATTCATTGTCCCAGGAAGGGGAAACTTTATTGACACATTCCTGGGGCCAGATACATCACATGATCACACTGACAGAACCACAGGCACATAGACACAGGCAACAGATCATGCACAATGTCGGCACTAGTACAGTGTATATCCACCTTTCACAGCAATGCAGGCTGCTATTCTCCCATGGAGACGATCGTAGAGATACTGGATGTAGTCCTGTGGAACGGCTTGCCATGCCATTTCCACCTGGCGCCTCAGTTGGACCAGCGTTCGTGCTGGACGTGCAGACCGCGTGAGACGACGCTTCATCCAGTCCCAAACATGCTCAATGGGGGACAGATCCGGAGATCTTGCTGGCCAGGGTAGTTGACTTACACCTTCTAGAGCACGTTGGGTGGCACGGGATACATGCGGACGTGCATTGTCCTGTTGGAACAGCAAGTTCCCTTGCCGGTCTAGGAATGGTAAAACGATGGGTTCGATGACGGTTTGGATGTACCGTGCACTATTCAGTGTCCCCTCGTCGATCACCAGTGCTGTACGGCCAGTGTAGGAGATCGCTCCCCACACCATGATGCCGGGTGTTGGCCCTGTGTGCCTCGGTCGTATGCAGTCCTGATTGTGGCGCTCACCTGCACGGCGCCAAACACGCATACGACCATCATTGGCACCAAGGCAGAAGCGACTCTCATCGCTGAAGACGACACGTCTCCATTCGTCCCTCCATTCACGCCTGTCGCGACACCACTGGAGGCGGGCTGCACGATGTTGGGGCGTGAGCGGAAGACGGCCTAACGGTGTGCGGGACCGTAGCCCAGCTTCATGGAGACGGTTGCGAATGGTCCTCGCCGATACCCCAGGAGCAACAGTGTCCCTAATTTGCTGGGAAGTGGCGGTGCGGTCCCCTACGGCACTGCGTAGGATCCTACGGTCTTGGCGTGCATCCGTGCGTCGCTGCGGTCCGGTCCCAGGTCGACGGGCACGTGCACCTTCCGCCGACCACTGGCGACAACATCGATGTACTGTGGAGACCTCACGCCCCACGTGTTGAGCAATTCGGCGTACGTCCACCCGGCCTCCCGCATGCCCACTATACGCCCTCGCTCAAAGTCCGTCAACTGCACATACGGTTCACGTCCACGCTGTCGCGGCATGCTACCAGTGTTAAAGACTGCGATGGAGCTCCGTATGCCACGGCAAACTGGCTGACACTGACGGCGGCGGTGCACAAATGCTGCGCAGCTAGCTCCATTCGACGGCCAACACCGCGGTTCCTGGTGTGTCCGCTGTGCCGTGCGTGTGATCATTGCTTGTACAGCCCTCTCGCAGTGTCCGGAGGAAGTATGGTGGGTCTGACACACCGGTGTCAATGTGTTCTTTTTTCCATTTCCAGGAGTGTATATTAAACTTCCGTAATAATGTTGCATATAGCCGAAAGTCTGAACAGTGTTTCAAGATAGAACACTCTTCTACAAGTAGGTGGCGGGTAATGTCAAATTAGAGAAAAAGTTCAGATGACGTCAAAATACATGGAAGTAAAGTCAGGATTATGATGCGTGTCATAACAGCGGAGGAATTAGATGAAGGAGTCGAATAGAGGAACATATTAATACACTGAAGAAGTAGAACAAAGGAACAGACTGATAAACAAAATGTTTTACAATTCTATGATACATGTGTATGAATTACATTAGCATCTCCAAAAACATCGATAGCGAAAGCAAATACGTTACAACAAGACCTGTGTATGGAAGCGAAAACTGTGTTAAGTAATTTAATAATTCATGGTTACAAAATGATGACACGAATTATTTGCAGCAGACTAGAAACACCAGTAGAATTTGACCTAAGGGAGTATTACTTTCGGTTCCGGAGAGCTGCAAGAACATGCGAGGCAACACTTGTCTTAGAACATAGATGGAAAAGAGACACACGTAACTTTGTAGCATTTCTTGATTTAGAGACAGCTTTCAACAGTAATGACTGGAAAACTCTCCTTCAAATTTTGAAGGCAGCGAGGACGAGTAAGGAGGAGGAGAAGATTAGTATTTAACGTCCAGTCGACGAGGTCATTAGAGACTGAGCACAAGCTCGTATTAGGGAAGGATGTGGAAGGAAAGGGGCGTGCCCTTTCAAAGTAACCATCGCGGAATTTGACTTAAGATATTTAGGGAAATCACAGAAACCCTAAATCAGGATGGCCGCACGTGGGTTTGAACTGTCGAAGACCAGTCCAGCGTACTAACCACTGCGATGCCTCATTCGGTAGGAAAAGATAAAATAACTTGTAGGATAAATAGACTCTATTTATAAAAGTGGAAGGACACGAGACGGAAGCAGTGCTCGAGAGAGGAGTGAGATGGTCTTGTAGGCTATCCTCGGCGCTGTTTTAATCTGTACAGTGAGCCGACGGTAAACAAATACAAACAGAGATTTGGAAGAGAACTTAAGTTCAGCTTGAGGCAATAAAAGTTTGAGGTTTGCCAGATTCCCAGATAGCAATCCTGCCAGAGATAGCGCAGGAATTGGGAGAACAGTTGAATGGAATAGATAGTGTCTTGGAAAGAGATTGCAAGGTGAAAAGAAAAGCAAGGGCAATGAATGGAGTCGCATTAAATCAGGAGATGCTGAGGGAATCAGATTAGGGAATGAGACATTAAAAGTAGTAGATGAGTTTTGCTGTTTGGGCAACAGAATAATTGATGATGACCAAATCAGGGAGGAAATGAAATGCAGACTGTAAACAGCAAGAGAAACAAGTCTGAAAAACAGGAATTTGTTAACGTCGAATATAAATTTAACTTTTCATGAGTTTAAATTTTTGGATATATTCGTCTGGAGTGTAGCTTCGTACGGAATGAAACTTGTACTTAGACAGTTCGGAAGAAGAGAATAAAAACGTCAAAAATGTGGTTCTACAGAATAAAGCTGAAGATTATAGGCATAGATCGAATAACTAATGAGAATAGAATTGGGTTAATGTGTGGCACAACTGCAGTAGAGAAAGGGTTCGGTTGATGGGATACATCTCAAGGCCTCAAGGAATTGTCATTGCCGTAATTTAAGGGAGACAGGAAGTAAAAATTGTAGTTGAAAACTAAGGCTTGAGAACAGTAAGCAGGCTCAAATGGATGTAGGTTAAAGAAGTTATACAAAAATGAGGGTGTGCGCATAGGACTGAGTAGCATGGAGAGCTGCATCGAACCTTTTTTGGAACAGAAGACCAGAACAACAATAGCAATGACCACAAAAACGTATGGAAGCCAATACTTTGTCCTCGACGGCGAGTGTTTGTGAGAGACAAGGGTATCCTGGGCAGCGCCCCTGGGAACTGTAGGACCGCTGTTATTTTCCATATACATAAATGATCTGGCGGTCAGCAGTCTGCCTCTGTTTGCTGGTGTTGGTGTTCTGTATGGGAAGATAACGTCGTTGTGTGACTGTAGGAGGATACAAGATGACTTGGACAAGTTGGTGTGATGAATGACAGCTAGCTCTAGATGTAGAGAAATGTAAGTTAGTGCAAATCTGTGGGGGAAAAAACCCATAATGTCTGAATACAGTATTAGTTGTGTGCGCTGCATGTTACATTCATGTCGGTTAAATGTCTGGGCGTAGCATGGGAAAGTAATATGAAATGGAATGAGCATGTAGGGACTGTAGTAGGGAGACCGAACGGTCGACTTCGCTTTATTGGGAGAATTTTCAGAAAGTATGGTTCGTCTGTAAAGCAGACAGCATACAGTGACCCGTTGCTGACTAATGTTCGACGGACTGCTAGATTTGTTACCGGCAGGTTCGATCAACACGCGAGTATTACGGAGATGCTTCGGGTACTCAATTGGGAATCATAGGAGTGAAGGGGACTCTTTTTTTTCGACGAGCACCGGCGTTTGAGGCTGACTGCTAAACGATTCTCCTGCTGTCAAAATACATTTCACGTGCAGATGATGAAAAGATTAGAGATATAAGAGCTCGAATGGAGCTATATAGATAGTCGTTTTCCCCCGTTAGTTTGCGAGTGGAACAGAAAAGGAGATGTCCAGGAGTTGTACAAGGTACCCTCCGCACTTGCGGAGTATGTTTATGGATGTAGAGCAACGACAGATACCATAATATTCAGAAAACATCCCTGAATAGCCTCCGAAATTTTGTCGGTAGAGTTCGGCTGCACACTGCGAGTAGATATAGAAGAATGTTGCACCGAGCTTGGAGCGAGGGCCGAGACACTTTCCGGATGAAACACACAAAGCAGTGTGCTCTTCCGAGTTTGTAAATTCCTGGCGCGAGGAAGAGGATTAAACGGAGACGGGACAATAGGGCGGTACTCCGTTAGCGATGCGGACGTGAGACAATGTAGACGCCTGCCGATGTGTAATCCGTAGGACGCGACGCGACGCGCCGGCAAGTCGACAAAAGTTCTCGCCGTCGCTGGCCCTTGTTTCGGGGAATTCCCTGGCGGGGTGGTGGCTCGGCGCGTGGCTTTCTTTAATAACGCAGCGAGAGATAGCCGTGAGTGCGGCATGGGGGGGGGGGGGGGGGCTGAGAAGGGGCGCCGGTAACGGTCCGCGCGCTCGCAGCTGCTCCCTTTATGGCGGGCGCGGCCCCCGGCAGCCACTGTCGCAGGCGCTTCTCCTGGCCGTCCCGCCTACAATTCCGCATTCATGTTCCGCCCAAGAATACGGCTATTTCCTCCGAAAGCGCTCCCGCGCCTGACGTACTGCACCTCCTCCTTCCGCTGCAGTGTTCTGCACTGTCGTCTCAACCGGTGGCTTTTACTGCCGTGGCTTCTCATTAGGGACGGCTGTTGTTGTTGAAACAACCGGTTTTCCGTTATATCGGCTTTTTCAACGCCAGTTTTACACCAAAAACACCGGTTTCTGAAATAACCGATTTTCAGTTTTTTTATTCCCAGTATTTCCTGTAATAAATGTAGAAATCGAACAAAGACTGAAAAATTTTGCTCCCTCGAGTTCACATCACACAGAATCAAAATACTTGCCAAACAGAAAGAAAACTTATTCCATCCACTGTTCGCTACTTTCCTCGAAGTGTGAAAGGTGTTTGAATAAAACAAAAAATCACCAGTAGTCTTCTATTAATTCTAATTTATTGCGACTCTTCTGAAAAATTATGTTGCAATCAGGGATTATATCACTATTTGGGCATTGGAAATAGTCACTGCTAAAGGGTGAAAACTGATGTCAAGGGACTATTTTTGGTGTTAATTTGTCCCTTTTCAAGGGCTACAAGCAGATAAAGGCATATTACATAGACACGGGCAACAGATCAGCTACTTTCAGTTTTTGTAGTAAACTATGAATGAATTGTTAAGTTACAAGTTTTCTCCTTGTATGGTGTAGCAGGTTCTTGCAGCTCCTCCCATTCTTGATGTTTTGAAGGAAATGGAGCATTGTACCTCACTGGTACTGCGCTTTGTTGAACACTTCCGCACAAGGGATGTTATCCTTCCGTAACACAACTAACGTCCGACGCGAAAGCTTGAAACTATCACACAGACCAGATGGGACAAGTCTCACACACTGCATACACATGCATACCATCCAATAAGGGCCACTGGTAACAGGTACATTATTGTCTAAGCTATGCTGTACCAATTGTTATCCCATACTTTTGTTGTTCGTTTCTGTCGTCATTGTTATTAAAATGTCACTTATCGCTTTTCCCCATTTTGCGTAGTAACGCTATATTTCGAAGCAATAGAAATTTTGCACGAATAAAAATTCCTCATTTTCTTTAAGGGGTTATTCAAATACCAAAAAAAATAGCACTGCAGCTACAGCTGACTGATATTTCGATTTTTAGTAAAAAATAAGAAGCACCTGCTATAACTGAAACCAAACAAATACTAAAAAATGCGGGTTTCAGCACTAAAATACCGGTATCAGTTTTAATCGGTCGGTTTTTCCCTTCTCTGCTTCTCATTGACGTAGCCTGTAAACAGTGCTACTATTCGCCATTAGTCAAGACATTACATACGTGTAATATGTCTACCGCTTTGAGTGTTAACGTGCTTACCTACCATGGAGGGGCCCCGCGTTCGATTCCCCGCTGGGTTGGAGATTTTCTCCGCTCGTGTTCTGGACGTTGTGTTGTTCTCATCATCCTTTCATCATGATCACCGACACCCAAGTCGCCCACTTTGGCGTCACCTAAAATAAGGCTTGCAACCTAGCCGCTGAACAACAATGCCACACGAGCATTTCATTGGGTGTAGTATGTATATAACGTCCATCATCGGTAGCCTGGTACTCATGAAGTTCTATCTGTGCCATAGATGAAAGTACAGCAAAGTGAGAGCGAAATTACTTGGTCTGTAACTGCACAGACAGCTGCATAAAGGAGAGGGCAATGGCGGTAGTGATGCCGTCCACAGCACAGTAGGTG